>NC_134355.1:442706055-442944532 GCF_048569485.1 Anomaloglossus baeobatrachus
GTCCCCAGCCGCCACTATTTCTCCCGGTGTGCCGTCCCCGCGTTGCATAACCACGTGTCACAAAACATCACACGTGCCCTGAACAACGCTGTTTCACCCAAGGTCCACCTAACCACAGACACGTGGACAAGTGCTTGTGGGCAAGGCCGCTACATCTCGTTGACGGCACACTGGGTTAATATTGTGGAAGCTGGGACCCAGTCTGAGCGAGGGACGGAACACGTCCTTCCCACACCAAGGTTTGCAGGCCCTACCTCAGTCAGTGTTTCACCCACACTCTACAGCTCCGGAATGTCATGCTCTTCAGCCTCCTCCTCCTCCTGCGCATCCTCATCCACTGTGCCCTCCACACCAGTCACAAGCTGGAAGCACTGCAGCACTGCCTCGGCGAAGCGGCAACAGGCTGTGCTGAAGCTAATCTGCATAGGTGACAAACCCCACAATGCAGAAGAGCTGTGGACAGCTCTGAAACAGCAGGCAGATCACTGGCTCACACCTCTGAACCTAAAGCCAGGAAAGGTCGTGTGTGACAATGGCCGGAACCTGGTGGCGGCTTTGAGGCGAGGCCAGCTGACACATGTTCCATGCGTGGCCCATGTGCTCAACCTCGTGGTTCAGCGGTTTATAAAGTCATACCCAGAGCTGTCTGATCTACTGGTAAAAGTTCGCCGCCTGTCTGCACATTTTCGAAAGTCACCTACTGCTTCAGCCGGCCTTGCCGGCTTTCAGCGCCGTTTGCATCTTCCGGCTCACAGACTGGTGTGTGATGTCCCCACGCGTTGGAATTCAACTCTGCACATGTTGGTCAGGATATGTGAGCAGAAGAGGGCAGTTGTGGAGTACCTGCATCACCTAAGCCGTCGGGAAATGGGTCAAACTCCACACATAACACCTGAGGAGTGGAGATGGATGTCAGACCTATGTACCATCCTCCAAAACTTTGAGGACTCCACCAAGATGGTGAGTGGTGATGACGCCATTATTAGCGTCACCATACCGCTACTCTGCCTTCTAAAACGGTCTCTGCTGAAAAACAAACATGATGCATTGCAGGCGGAGCGCGATGAGTTGCAGCAAGAAACAGTAGTGGGTGTGGGTGATAACACACAGCCCAGCCTCGTCTCATCACAACGTGCAGTGGAGGACTATGACGAGGAGGAGGATGAAGACATGGAGCAACTCTCCGGCCAAATTGAGGATATGACATGCACACCAGTCATATCCTCGGTTCAGCGTGGCTGGCCAGAGGACAGGGTAGATGAGGAGGAGGAGGAGGAGGAGGAGGAGGAGGAGGAGGAGGACAGCATGTTCAGTCATCTTGTTGGTCAGGCTACTGAAGTCCTGGCTGTTAAGAGTCTGGCGCACATGGCTGACTTTATGGTAAGCTGCCTGTCTCGTGACCCTCGCGTTAAGAACATCTTGGCCGACAATCATTACTGGTTGGTAACACTGTTAGACCCACGCTACAAGGAGAACTTTTTGTCTCTTATTCCCGTGGAGGAGAGGTCAACCAAAATGCAGCAGTTTCGGAAGGCCATACTCACGGAAGTAGGCAAAGCATTCCCCTCACAAAACGCTAGCGGCATAGGTCATGAATCAGTGGACAACCGACGCGTACAGCCGAGAGAGGCACAAGTCCAATCCGCCAGAGGTAGGGGAACAGTCTTTAAGATGTGGGACAGTTTTCTCAGCCCCTCACGTACCACAGCCCCTGAGGTGCGGGGTAGTGCCACAAGAAATCCTAAGTTTGCCCAGATGCTGAAGGAGTACCTTGCAGATCGAACAACAGTACTCCGACATTCCTCTGTGCCTTACAATTATTGGGTATCCAAGCTGGACACGTGGCATGAATTGGCTCTCTACGCCTTGGAAGTCCTGGCCTGCCCTGCTGCTAGCGTTTTGTCAGAGCGTGTTTTTAGTGCCGCAGGTGGAATCATTACAGATAAACGCACCCGCCTGTCAACTGAAAATGCTGACAGGCTGACTCTGATCAAGATGAACAAGGGTTGGATTGGGCCAGACTTCACCACACCACCAGCAAATGAGAGCGGAATTTAAAGTTTGCCATGTACCTCCACTCACCCATGGGTACACACTTCTGGACTTTGGATAATCGCTGGACTCCTCCTCCTTCTCCTCATGCGCCACCATGATGATGACCGTTACAAATTGCAATACTTAGGCCTTTGTTTCAGGTATACCCCCAGTGGTAAATTTTTTCGCCCATTCTTTGCAGAATGGACATTACAACGACAGGAGACCCGCTCCTTTGCAATGGGAACAATGTTTTGAGGCCCTCATGCACGTCTCTACCCAGGGACAACGTGGAGCCTCCCAATTTTTGGCTGCCCTGCCTAAGGGCTATACTATAATACACCCACTTCCTTAAAATGGACACTTAATGTTTTGAGGCCCTCATGCAGTCTCTACCCAGGGACAACGTGGAGCCCTCCCAATTTTTGGCTGCCCTGCCTAAGGGCTATACTATAATACACCCACTTCCTTAAAATGGACACTTAATGTTTTGAGGCCCTCATGCACGTCTCTACCCAGGGACAATGTGGAGCCTCCCAATTTTTGGCTGCCCTGGCAAAGGGCTATACTGAAATAGACCCACTTCCTTACAATGGGCACTTCAGGTTTACAGGCCATCATGCACGTCTCTACCCAGGGACAACGTGGAGCCTCCCAATTTTTGGCTGCCCTGCCTAAGGGCTATACTATAATACACCCACTTCCTTAAAATGGACACTTAATGTTTTGAGGCCCTCATGCACGTCTCTACCCAGGGACAACGTGGAGCCTCCCAATTTTTGGCTGCCCTGCCTAAGGGCTATACTATAATACACCCACTTCCTTAAAATGGACACTTAATGTTTTGAGGCCCTCATGCACGTCTCTACCCAGGGACAATGTGGAGCCTCCCAATTTTTGGCTGCCCTGGCAAAGGGCTATACTGAAATAGACCCACTTCCTTACAATGGGCACTTCAGGTTTACAGGCCATCATGCACGTCTCTACCCAGGGACAACGTGGAGCCTCCCAATTTTTGGCTGCCCTGCCTAAGGGCTATACTATAATACACCCACTTCCTTAAAATGGACACTTAATGTTTTGAGGCCCTCATGCACGTCTCTACCCAGGGACAACGTGGAGCCTCCCAATTTTTGGCTGCCCTGCCTAAGGGCTATACTATAATACACCCACTTCCTTAAAATGGACACTTAATGTTTTGAGGCCCTCATGCACATCTCTACCCAGGGACAATGTGGAGCCTCCCAATTTTTGGCTGCCCTGGCAAAGGGCTATACTGAAATAGACCCACTTCCTTACAATGGGCACTTCAGGTTTACAGGCCATCATGCACGTCTCTACCCAGGGACAACGTGGAGCCTCCCAATTTTTGGCTGCCCTGCCTAAGGGCTATACTATAATACACCCACTTCCTTAAAATGAACACTTAATGTTTTGAGGCCCTCATGCACGTCTCTACCCAGGGACAACGTGGAGCCTCCCAATTTTTGGCTGCCCTGCCTAAGGGCTATACTATAATACACCCACTTCCTTAAAATGGACACTTAATGTTTTGAGGCCCTCATGCACGTCTCTACCCAGGGACAATGTGGAGCCTCCCAATTTTTGGCTGCCCTGGCAAAGGGCTATACTGAAATAGACCCACTTCCTTACAATGGGCACTTCAGGTTTAAAGGCCCTCATGCACGTCTCTACCCAGGGACAACGTGGAGCCTCCCAATTTTTGGCTGCCCTGCCTAAGGGCTATACTATAATACACCCACTTCCTTAAAATGGACACTTAATGTTTTGAGGCCCTCATGCACGTCTCTACCCAGGGACAATGTGGAGCCTCCCAATTTTTGGCTGCCCTGGCAAAGGGCTATACTGAAATAGACCCACTTCCTTACAATGGGCACATCAGGTTTAAAGGCCCTCATGCACGTCTCTACCCAGGGACAATGTGGAGCCTCCCAATTTTTGGCTGCCCTGGCAAAGGGCTATACTGAAATAGACCCACTTCCTTACAATGGGCACTTCAGGTTTAAAGGCCCTCATGCACGTCTCTACCCAGGGACAACGTGGAGCCTCCCAATTTTTGGCTGCCCTGCCTAAGGGCTATACTACAATAGACCCACTTCCTTCCAATGGGCACTTCAGGTTTACAGGCCCTCATGCACGTCTGTATGCAGGGGCATTGGTGAACCTCACAATTTTGGACTGCCCTGGCAAAGAAAAATACTACAAAGACTCACTTCCTCAAAATGGGCACATTAGACTCAAGAGGCCTTCATGTACGTCTCTTCTCAGGGACATCGGAGTGCCACACAATGTTTTCACGTAAAATCTTTCATGTATTAATCTCAAAAAGTAACATACACCAGCTCTATCTCACTATTGGGTATGTGCCCTTAACATTTCCGCCATGAAAAATCATTTTGGGGTCATTTTGGAAGGTTTTCTGGTGAGTCCGTAAAAATGGCGTAAAACGCGGACAAAATTGTTCACAGCTGTGACTTTTCAGTGATAAATGCTTCAAGGGGTCTTCCCCATGCTGTTGCCATGTCATTTGAGCACTCTTCTGAGACTTTTGTGACATTTTTAGGGTTTCTCCATGCTGCCGGGGGGTCATTTCACAAAAATACTCGGGTCTCCCATAGGATAACATTGGGCTCGTTGCTCGGCCCGAGTACACGAGTATCTTGGGATGCTCGGCCCGAGCTTCGAGCACCCGAGCTTTTTAGTACTCGCTCATCACTACTAATTAAACATTTTCATCTAAGTGCAAATAAGACATTTTAACAAAAAAAACACATAACAATGTTAACAAACATCAATATTATTATTAGCATCAAAAAAATTAAAGTAATCAGTAAATAATTTTCTAATTTGCAATCCAGATGTCACGGAATTATGAGACATAGGTTCACCTGTTGGATTAACAACATGGTTTATCTGAGATTCATCATCAACATAAGTTCCTCCATCATGTATCCGACAGAAATTGTGAAGCACTATGGTAGCCTTGATGACAGATTTGACAGAGTTTGGCTGCAACTGAATAGTTGTCTGATAAATGCGCCATTTGTTAGCTAAAATACCAAATGCACACTCCACATAACGTCTTGATTTAGTTAGCCGATAATTAAAGTACTGTTTCCTGTCATCAATTGATCTCCTTGGATATGGTCGCATAACATGTTTTGATAATGCAAATCCTGCATCTGCTACCATCACATATGGTGCCAACGGTCCAGATGTACCAGGTAGGGCAACTGGGGGTGGGATCAATAATGAATTTTCTTGCAGGCGTTGGGCTAATCTTGATGAACGGAAAATACAGGCATCTGAGGCACTACCATAGGCCCCAATGTCAGCATAAATAAAACGGTATTGTGTGTCAACCAATGCCAAAATAACAACCGAAAAAAACTTATGAAAATTGAAATAACGTGAACCAGAGTTTGGTGGTTTTTTAACTCTGAAATGCTTGCCATCCAAAGCTCTTATGCAGTTAGGAAAGTCCACAGAGTCCTTGAAGCCCTTAGAGATTTTCAACCAATCTTCTCTGTTTGGCTGAGGCATCATTTGGTCTTTTAAATGTTGCCATATCATGTCGCATGTGTGACGTACTATAACGGCAATGGTTGATCTCCCCAACAAAAAATCAAAATGTAAAGCACTAAAAGATTGACCAGTCGCCAAGAATCTATGAACACAAGACAAACAATGATTTTCAATTAGCAATATGTTTTTTTAAAGAAAACCAAAAAAAACAAAACACAAACATTGATTAAAAACTGAGATGAGATCAAGAAATATCAATTACACATTTCAATGTGAAACATAACACATTTGAAAAAGAATGAAAAAACAACAAATACCTCAGAGTCACCATAAATCTCTCCTCTGGGGAAATGGAAAGCCGCATCCAAGTGTCCTGATGTTGCAAATGAGGTCGTAAAATATTTAGTAAGTAATCAAAACTCTCAACTGACAAACGGCAGTATGAAAAAAACTTATCTGGGAAATTCCGTAACTCAATAAATAAAGTATGGAAATGACCATGCATAGGCCGCATCATGATTAGTGGATGCACCCACAATCTGTTTCTTCTTACATTATCATATTGCAACATGTGCCGTCTAACGCCAAAACGACGAGATATAATCCAACATAAAAACACTAAGGCCTCCGTGGATAATGGCATTGCGAAAAATTTGTCAAAACACATAGGTGCTCCAAGGCAGAATAC
Organism: Anomaloglossus baeobatrachus; assembly: GCF_048569485.1. Taxonomy (NCBI): domain Eukaryota; kingdom Metazoa; phylum Chordata; class Amphibia; order Anura; family Aromobatidae; genus Anomaloglossus; species Anomaloglossus baeobatrachus. The sequence continues at coordinate 442,712,324 of NC_134355.1, forward strand.
AAGCAGGAAACAGTTTATAGGTAACTTATATTTATGTCCTAATCACATACACCTATGTGTCATTTAATTCCAACTGATCACCATTATCTCAATGTGTGAAACATGTGAAACACGCACAAAAAAACAGACTGCACACGGAACACACACTGACGTATGTCACGCACAGGAAAACGCACACACGTACACACGTATCACACACGATATGCATACGGACACTACACGGAGGTGAAAAATGGACAGAAAATACGGAACACGGACACAAAAAACGGACTACAGCACACGTACGTTTTTTACACGTGAGTGTGGCAGAGGCCTTAGGGAAGGAAGACAAGAAAAAAAAAAAAAATGGCGATCGCCATTATACAAACAGCAGTCATCTGAAGGCGCTGTTCACGCACACTATACACTGAAATGTGATAATAGTGTGATTCACAGAGTGACTTACACTATTACAGCAGAAACCAAGCTATGATTTAGCTTGTTTTTTGCTGCTAGAACCGTTCTCGAACGTTTCTAGAACTATCGAGCTTTTGCAAAAAGCTCGAGTTCTAGTTCGATCTAGAACATGCCCCAAAATCACTCGAGCCTAGAACTGGAGAACCACGAACCACGAACCGCGCTCAACTCTACTTATAACCACTCCTGCCAGCGATTCTCTTACTTTCTGTGGTATCACATCGATAGAGTACTAGCTTCTTTTCCGCTCTGCTCTGTTGACAGGCATCACAGTCGACATTATTTTGAATGACTGTTTGCTCCTCACTGCCTTACTCCGGCGCTGAGTTAGTATGATGTACATTGCATAAGTTGAGTGAGGTACAACTGCTAGTGACACTGATTCCCAGTGCAGGCACTTGCAAAGTTCTTTGCATGGCCCCTGAACCCTGGGACTTGTATGCCGCCCCGGCGTAGACCGGGGTGCTAAGATCCGGGGTGGTCGTGGCTCAAGGGGTCCAGACCCGGGCTCGGCACTCTCTCTGATCCTTGAAAGGGGATTATTTACAGGGGAGAAGTTCATGACGCCACCTGTAATTTGCGGTAATGGGAGTACCACCGCTGCTGGAAGGAGTACCGGGGCAGATGGTGTGGAGCAGCAAGGTGTCAGTCCCTCCGCAGGTAGGGAAGGTCCCGGGCTATGGGTTTTTGGTGGATATTTGGGAACGCAGGGTGCAGGGGAACCAGGGTACTCACTGTGGGTAGTCGTGGTGCTGGATGAGGATTATAAAGCAGACACTCACACTGAAGATAAACCAAAGACTCTGTGCATCACAGTCACTACGGTGAGCCCGTCCAGGTGTCCGCTCCAACCGGTGTCACTTGGTAATCCGGAGTCGCCTCCATGAACAATTTGGTTCTCTATTGTGGCCCCTTTGCTTGAAGCTGTTGGGGTCCCGCTCACTATATTTTTAGTGTAACTGTGCTCTTGATGGCTGGTACTTGGGATTTTAGTGGGCTGCTTTACTGGAAAGCCCTATCCCTCGCGGTGTGCTGTCTACTTCAATGTCTGAGCTCTTAAGGAAGTTCATAAAGATACTCTCCCTCCCAGGTTAATTATCAGGACGTTAAATCGGCTCCTGACCTAGGGTCCTGTACCCCGTCGTGCTCGGTACCGGTCACTTCTTTTGGGTTTCTGATGCCAACCGTCCTCCTAGACTATGTCCATCGCACCCTTTCCAATGTCTCTGCCACCGTTCCTTGACTCCTCTGGTCCTGGACCACCATCTGTGACCAACCTTGTTCTAGCTCCCCGGGAGCTACTACTCCAGCTCCTCACTCTTTGAGGGCTCTCACTTGACTGCCTACTTTCTCCCTCCAACCAGTCTGCCTGACCCCTAGGTGGTTGGCCCTATTCCAGCTTAACCAGCCCACTGGTGTGTCTGACAGGTCATGATGTGAGGTGTGATTGGGATTTGTGCTGATGGTAGTGACACCGGTTTCTTAGGAACCTGGAACCATGGGGGGTAGGCCCTGCACCCTGGGTAAGGATTGCAGTACCCTGTGGCACCCTGATATATCCAGGGGCGCCACACTTGCTATGATTTATACTTTCCCTGCTGTGGGTAGAGGATCCCAGCCACACAACAGAGAGGAGGATGCTTTACTTGCATTGCAGCCTTTCTCAGGGAGCATAGCTGCCTCTAGTATCAGCTCAGATAGAGAGGGGAAGGGGCAGAAGTCACAAGATATCGTAATAAAGCAAAGAAGCTGTGATCTGCCAAGCATTATTCGAACAGAGTATATGTTTGTGTTTTTCTTTGTATAAATATGTTTTACTCTGAATGAGTTTGTGTATATATTTGTGTGTGTACTTGAGTGTGTGTGTTTTCATATGTATGAGTGTGTGGGTTTGTTTTTTTTGTGGAAGAACATGTGTCGCGGGCGGGGAGGGGACGCTGTGCTCACCACGCTCGGGTCCGGCGCTGCTGCTGCTGCTTCGTGGCTCGAGCGGTGGGCCGGATTTGGGGACTCGAGCGGCGCTCCTCACTCGTGAGTGAAAGGGGAATAGTTTTGGGGGTTTGGGAAGTCGGTCCGTGACGCCACCCACGGATTGTGGTGAGGTTGGGGACACCACTGCTGCTCTGGACGGGGATCCCGGGAGCATTGACAGGGAGCAGCCGAGATGTTTCTCTCCCCTCCGTGGGTAGGGGATTTTTGGTGGTCCCGGGGCCCAGTGATGGTGACTGGACAGTGGATGGCAGGGTTTGGTGAGGTGCAGGGCCGCGGGGGCAGCACTGTGCCAGACGGCACGGTGGTACTCACTCAGCCAATAACGTAGACTGAGTCTCTGGTAAAACAAACGGCTGGATGGACGGGTCCCGCAGCCGGCTGCTGTAGTTTCTCCCCTGACTCCAGGCTAATAGTGTGCGTCCTTCCCTGCACTTTCTTTATATGCTCCTCCTGTGCTCCGGTTTCCAGCTGGCTCCCCGGTTCGGTACCGGACGGGCCACCACCCTGTCCAAGCTACCTACGGTTCCACCAGGACTGTCTTCCCGGCCCCTGCAGACGGCCACTACCGTCTGCCCGACTGACTACAAGAGGATCCTAGGCTCCAACCTAGGCCCCTGTCTGCTTCTGCCACTCTGCACACCTCCTCTCCCTTCCTCTGCCTGGATTTGTCTCTGTTGTTTTCTGCCTCAGACCAGCTAGACTCCTCGGTGGGCGTGTCCATCTGCCTGACTCCGCCCACCTGGTGTGTCTGTCTGAACCCAAGGGAGGAAATCAGGTCTCAATGGAGATGACTGCTGTGACCTGCTGGGGGTGGGGGTGTGTGTGTGTTGTTACCTGTGGCCCCTGGCTAGTCCAGGGCGCCACACATGCAATTGGTCTAAACAGCACTAGACCTTAACCTCTTGACAACATCCACAATACATGTACGGCGCAAGTCAGAAGCGAGTGTATGGAGTGGGCTCATGGGGTGAGCTCACCCCATACTCAGCAGGTGTGACTGTGTATTACAGCCAGGACCTGCTTCTAACAATCGTGGGTGGAGCATCGGCATGGGAGCATGTCATTCTAAGCGCCCATCAACGTGGCCATAACATGATTATGGGTCACCAATGGGTTGCTAAGACAGTAGGGGGTTTGTTAAAGACCACTTTGCTTGTCATTAAAGCTCTTCTTTGAAACCTGTGGCCAGGCTTCAATGGAGACTGTGATTTTTACTATATGCAGCAATGTTATTGCATTGCTTTATATAGCACAATCGATAACAGCTGCAAGTCACCTAAAGGGACTATTAAAGGGCAATGAAAAAGAAAAAAAATGTTTAAAAAAGTTTGAAAAAAAATAAAAAAAACAAAGTTTAAATCACCCCCTTTTTCACACAAAGAATAAAAATAAAAAATACACATATGTGGGATCCCCAATTTCAGAAATATTAGCTCTATCAAAATCTAAAAATAATTATCACGATTGGTAAACACTGTAAACAAAAAAATTCAAGAGCACCAAAATTTTTATTTTTTGTTGTTGCTGTAATACCACAAAAAATGCTGTAACAAGTGATCAAAACTTCATTTCTATGTCAAAATTGTATCAATGAAAAGATAATCTCACCCCACAAAAAGTAAGCCATCACACAGCTTCATTGATCGAAAAATGTTAATGTTACCTGTTTTGGAAAACGGCAACACAACTAGAGATGAGCAATCCTGCCAAGGATTGGATCAGTTAAATCAGTTAAAGATTGCTGATACCGCCTGAGATCATGGTTGGATCGATGATCCTAGCCTATCTGATCATCGCTCCAAGCCGAAACCATTAAATTCAATGGGAGGCAAAAGTGATGTGTTATACAATGATGTAGGCAGGGGGAGGCTGTGAAAGAGAGAAAATAAAAAAGGGTTAAAACAGTACATACTTTCCATGTCCCCGCAGCTGCAGCACTACTTCTGGGTCTGACAATTATAACTAATTCATATTCACTGCTTTCCGCTTCCAGTGGCATCTCTATTTGACTGCTGTTGGACCACACCTCCACCCTCTGAGACAGCATCTGTGATTGGTTTAATATCACACACTCTGTCTGTGTCCTTGTACATGTGATAAATAAATCCATCAAAAAATAAAACAATTGATGTAGGGTCAGATAAAGCATATGGCTACAGGCTGCAGCCCCCAGTCGTGCACTTATCTTGGCTGTGTATCAAAGCAAGAGGAACCACATGTGACTTTTTTTAATTATTTAAATAAATAATTAAAAAAAAACAGCATGTGGTTCCCCCCAATTTTCATGCCCGACATCTAGGGGCTGGTGTCATCACGATGGGGAGACCAATGCTTATTTGGAGTCCATAAAATCGGTGACCTCACCTCAGGTAAGGTAACTGAGATCACAGACCTGCATCTCCTGGCATAAAACTACATTTTTTTGCCAAGAGTTGCATATTTGGTGCTGCAATTTATACACTATATTCCTGCACCTAATCTCCATCTTCTGTCAAAAAAAATGCATCAAAATATGATGCAGTTTTGATGCGATAGTGATGCGACTTTTTTTGCCAGGAAATGCAGATTTTGGAGCAGGAATATGGTGTATAAATTTCAACACCAAATCTGCATCTCTTGGCAAAAAAATGCACAAAAATGGTTTTGATGCAGTTTTCTTCCAGGAGATGCAAATTTGGTGCTGAAATGTCTACACCAGATTTCTGCACCAAATATGTATCTCCTGGCAGAAAACTGCACCAAAATTGATTCAAAACCATTTTTTTGCCAAGAGATGCAGTTTAGGTGCTGAAATTTATACACCATATTCCTACATCAATTCTGCATCTCTTGGCAAAAAGTAGCATCAAAACCACATGCGTTATGATGGGTGCTTTTACAGTCTGGGTCAACACACTACTAATTGTTACCCTTGTCTTCTCAGTTCTGAAATTTTTGATCATATCAAGAGAGTCAGGATGTTTATTAAATATGACCTTTACAGAGCCTAAAATTTAATTATTGTGAAGGAGGACAATGAACAGAAAACGATGTTCAACACCTTTTATGGACATTACTGATATCTAATGATCAGTGATCAGGAATTTCCTGAAATAGTATGTTCTTGTATACCTATACAACATCTTACTTTACCCCAAGCATTTGAAATCTTACTATTAACATGTTTGTTATATTTTATTTAAATAACTACATAAAATAAACTGAAAAATCGAGAAATGCTTATTTGAATGCTAGACAAAGCCATTCCTAAGATATATTATTTCATTAAGAGGTTTGCAGATGGACAAGAACAGTTCCCTTGTTAGGCATGATGGTCACAATTATTTTGATTTCAATTTGTCTTCACCTATCATCCACAAGAAGATAACCCCACTTTTCTGGGTCCTTTCATCAGTTTGAAACAACCAAAGAGTCACCATCAGATTTATCGAACTGGATTGCATCCTGTCTTATATCTCTATTTCTTCTGATTTTCCGATGGGACATTCTTTTACCTCTAGTTTTGTTGTCTGCCTATATCTACGTTCAGGTCATCATGGAGTCAAACTAACTTTTCTTCACTGATATTTTTAATTGGTTATAGATTTTGTTGCAGCTTGCTCTCAATATGCCCAATTCAAGATTTCTCATCAAGCTGCTCGCGGTCTAATGAAATTGTGACGCCTCTGGACTATCAGGTCATCACAGGGTACTGCACAAGCTGACCTTCCGTTCAGTATTTCACCTCCCTCTTGTTTGTGGGTCTCTAACTATATGGTGTTGCCTCCAACAGCAAATCAAATTCTAGATACACCCTGCACCACAGCCACCAGACACACCAGTGGACGGCTTGAGTGGAATATAGTCACCCACCTGGGGGGTCAGGGAGGGGAGGTGAGGAGTGTAGAGAGTCAGAGTTGAGAGTTGAAGGAGAGAGGTTGGGAAGCAGCCCTCGAGCTGTGAGGAGCTCAGAGGAAGTTGGGAGTGGTGACTCCTGAAGGAACTGTCTAGGTTGAAGACGATGGTCTGGGCCTAGAGGAGTCGGACCCCCGGTCGCAGGGGATTGTGGCGAGGTGCTCGGACTTGTCAAGGAGGACAACCGGCAGCCTAGCACCATCACCAGTTCGGGACCGAGGCACGATGGGGTACACAGACCCTAGGTCGGGGAGTAGGTTCAGGCAACCCCACAATTCACCTGAGGAGAACGGAGCCTTTATGATCTGTTCCCACCCACTCCAGAATCGGGGCATTAGCGCAACGAGGGGGATAGGACTTTCCAATCCAAAACGGTCCAGAAAATCCCAAGTGTGGGCCCTGAGAGCAAGCTCCCATACTAACCCATAGTAGGGAGTGGGGCTTGGCTAGTTCCAAGCAACCGGGCCAGCAAGTTGAAGTCAAACTAAGTGCCAGGAGGAAGGTCACGGGTCACCAGACAGCACTATTGGGGACAGGACCCGGACGAGTTTCCCTCAGCGGCAGTGGTACCCAGAGACTTGGTTTACCCGGTTGTTAGTGTCTGCTTATGAACTGAGTGAGTATGAGAGTGACCCCTGCACACCTCACCGAGTCTCGGGGCATCCCCCCTACCCATGGAGGGTTATAACACCTTAATGCTCCACTCTATCACCCCGGGTACTCCCAGCAGCAGCGGCGGTACTTCCCAAATTGCCATGCACCATGGTTGGCGTCACGAACTATACATCAACTCCCCTGTAAATACCCCCCTTTTTATTCGAGTGGCCGCACGACCCTCGGGTTCGGAGACCCTTGAGCCACAGTGATCCCGGATCCGAGCAGCTTGGCTGCTTCCACGGGGGCGGTACAAAACCACAGTCCATTCCACAAAAATCTTTGACTCTTTGATATTCCTGCAAACCAAAGATTTACTATCACTTGGGTGGTGTTCGACCGTTTTTCAAAGATTATGTTTTTAATGCATTTATCTGGCCTGAATACTGTCGATTTTCTTTCAAGGAAATTTCTGTTGAGTATAATTTGTTTCTAAATTTTGGAGGGCTATTTGAAACGTCCTAGAGACTTTTTTCCTGCTTACCATCCTCCAAGTAATGGACAATCTCAGAGAATTAAACGCTTGAGGATTAGTATCGCTGTATATTTTCTAATGCCAATCATAATAATTGGCCAGATCTGCTTCTCTGTGCCAAAATCACTCAAAATAACTGTATCTGCGGCTACTAAGAAATATTCCTTTTCATTATTTTTGTTCCAGAAAAATGACTCTCTTTGCCTATTATTTCTCAGTCCCCTTCCTAAGGAAAGGATTTGTGAAAACATTTGTTAGGTTTAGAGCAAGGTTCAGTCTATCATTGGCTGCCACAGCAAAAGCTGAACAGGAAGGGACAAAAAACAGATGACCATCTCCCAACATCTTTCCTTTGACACTTCAAAAATTTGCCTTAAATCAGCCTGGAAAAAGCTTTTATTAAGATTGTTTAACGTAAATGAGCAATTAATGCAGTCATTTTCTGTCTAAAACTAGCTTCTACAATAAAGATTCCCAATGGCTTTTATTTTTACCTACTTACACTATTGACCCTTGACAAAATTTCTACTACAATCAAGTTTTCTTCCGTGCCTATCCAAGTTCAAAGTATGAATATAAAAATCTCTTTGATCTTGGATTGCAAAAATTGCACTGGAGGCTTCCTTGCATAACCAATTGAGAGGGATTTAGATCTGAAGAGAATAGCTAAATTCCAAACAAAGTACTTTAATGTCTCAGCTTTGCTTAAAAAGTTTAATGCCACCTTCCTTTCTCTACTTGGGACGGACCCTTAAAGGAAGAACTGTTAATTACTTGGCCCCAGTGATAAGCTCTTTGTTATCCTGGTGTTATGGTCATCTCCCCCTTTTCTTTGAGTTATTTTGGAACCTATGGAGCTCAAGTGATGTGTCACTCCATGGCCTTATAGGCCTGTTCAGGCAACTGAATGCCGCCTGAGTATTCCATTAACAACAAAAACAAAGGTAGCCAGCTTATTGCCAGTAAATGTAGTAGTGTAGTAGCGTATGCCGTAGTGCCGTAGCAGAAACTAAAAAGTGGGGAGACAAAGGGCGCAATAGGGTCTTACCCGATATAACAAGTGGTGATAGGAAAGGAACAGTAACACTCACCTGATAGGGTTGTGCCAGTCACAACTCCTTCAAAAGCATGTGAGTGTCCGTGTGATTCAAGCAGCAGCCCCGTATAACAATATAGAATGTTAATTATATATAGAGAGGGAACCACGGGTATATGCTGCGCTTAAAAACCACTGAAGTGGAAATGATGTGAAAATTTCTCTTTTATTTACAGCATTCCTACGCGTTTCAGAGACAAAGACCGTCTCCTTCTTCAGGGAAAAAAGAAATCATACAGACAATCAAAAGCTGGTATCTTATAAAGGATCCATACTGCCACGTTGACAGCTATGTGAAAATTTCTCTTTTATTTACAGCATTCCTACGTGTTTCAGAGACAAAGACCGTCTCCTTATTCAGGGAAAAAAGAAATCATACAGACAATCAAAAGCTGGTATCTTATAAAGGATCCATACTGCCACGTTGACAGCTATGATGTGAAAATTTCTCTTTTATTTACAGCATTCCTACGCGTTTCAGAGACAAAGACCGTCTCCTTCTTCAGGGAAAAAAGAAATCATACAGACAATCAAAAGCTGGTATCTTATAAAGGATCCATACTGCCACGTTGACAGCTAAGCGTAAGACGTAGCGTAAGTAGTGTATGCCGATTTCTTCATTCGTGGCTCAGCTCGGACAAGAGGCAGGAGCTCCAGCCGCACTTGGTATGAAAGAAACCAAAAAGGAATTTCCAGTGAGCCCATCAGAGTAATTTAAAAATCAGTAAAGTCTTTATTCCATAGAAAAGTGTATTTAAAAATAAGTCCGCATACAAAGGGACTGTGATGAAGGCACAGCCGAAACGCGTTTCATTTTCATTACTGCAGATAATACTCTTTCTCTGCCTCACTAACCCTTTGTATGCAGACTTATTTTTAAATGTACTTTTCTATGGAATAAATGCTTTACTGATTTTTAAATTACTCCGATGAGCTCTCTGGAAATTCCTTTTTGATCTCTGAGTAATCCATTACTTACTTTTCCCACCTACTCCTTTAATTCATTCCCTTGGGACTCCAGTCTTGCCTAGCTCAACTACATTTCTAGTCTATGCTGCTGTGACGCTATCCTCAAGTCTGCGTCATCAGTTGCCCTGTGATGAGTCTCTTGATTTCTAGGGACCTGCAACGCCTAATCAATTCCTCCAGTTGCCATCCAATCTCTTCAACTTTTGTTGTTACAGCCAGATTACTCAGCTGTGATAATCTCACCTATCTATGCTGGAAAAAACAACCTCATTCATGTTGAGGGCTTCAAGGATTTACATCATGTAAGGGGTGCTTCACACACAGCGAGCTCACTGCCGAGATCGCTGCTGAGTCACGCTTTTTGTGACGCAGCAGTGACCTCATTAGCGATCTCGCTGTGTGTGACACTGAGCAGCGATCTGGCCCCTGCTGCGAGATCGCTGCTCGTTACACACAGCCCTGGTTCGTTTTCTTCAAAGCCGCTCTCCTGCTGTGACACACAGATCGCTGTGTGTGACAGCAAGAGAGCGACAAATGAAGCGAGCAGGGAGCAGGAGCCGGCGTCTGACAGCTGAGGTAAGCTGTATCCAAGATAAACATCGGGTAACCAAGGTGGTTACCCGATATTTACCTTAGTTACCAGCCTCTGCAGCTCTCACGCTGCCTGTGCTGCCGGCTCCGGCTCTCTGCATATGTAGCTGCTGTACACATCGGGTTAATTAACCCGATGTGTACAGCAGCTAGGAGAGCAAGGAGCCAGCGCTAAGCAGTGTGCGCGGCTCCCTGCTCTCTGCACATGTAGCTGCATTACACATCGGGTTAATTAACCCGATGTGTACTGTAGCTAGGAGAGCAAGGAGCCAGCGCTCAGTGTGTGCGGCTCCCTGCTCCCTGCTCACACTGGTAACTAATGTAAACATCAGGTAACCATACCTGATGTTTACCTTAGTTACCAGTCTCCGCAGCTTCCAGACGGCGGCTCCGTGCAAGCGCAGCGTCGCTTGCACGTCGCTGCTGGCTGGGGGCTGTTCACTGGTCGCTGGTGAGATCTGCCTGTTTGACAGCTCACCAGCGACCATGTAGCGATGCAGCAGCGATCCTGACCAGGTCAGATCGCTGGTCGGATCGCTGCTGCATCGCTAAGTGTGAAGGTACCCTAACACATATTGAATGTGGGTTTTAATAATCTCCACCAATAATCTTTAGATAAAGATAACACATCCTTTTTAAGCTAAATCAAGTGTAATATAGATGTCAAGATTATTTATTACAATACTTAGAAAATCATTGTTTATATAATGAACTGTTCTTTGGTGGACTGATAAAATGGATATACATGAGTAAAGTCATGCATATAACGTTCTCATGCAATTTCAGACTGTGCTAATTAAGTTCATTGTACGAGCTTGTACTTATGAGAGTGTGATGGAGGTCTTATTTCTCTGCCTGAAGGTGTTTAGCTAAGTGTTCTGGATAATGCATATAATAATGATCCTCACAGCTTCCATCCTCCATTCTGATCATCTTAATGCCATTTAGATAGAACTGAAAAAGTGAAATAGCCATTTTACAAGCCTTTGTTGATCATTCATGGTTCATGCATCTGTGTGGCGAAAAGGGCTTTTAACAGAAAGAAAAACAAAAACACCAGTGATCCTGTTTAACCACTTAGTGATTTCCATACGATGGTTGATTACAAAGTCATAGCTAGGGCTTCAGCGTTAGCGTAGGTTTGGGCAAAACGTATCTTAGTGGGCCCATAACATAGGTTTCCATGTCACAACCAGTGTGGGACTTGTGTAACTAGGGACCACAGGTAAAAATGACTCTAGAAAACAACTCTACAGCAACATCAAAATAATTGTTATAGAGCAGTGTGTTGACTATAGAATACAGATAGCTACTGCAGATCTACAGTGCCGAGATTGTGCTGTTCAATTAACGTGGTTTGCATTAAAGGGGTCCACTGGAGAAAAGAAGATATACGAGTATAACCTATCCAACATATAGTGGGGAAAATAAGGATTTGATACACTGACGATTTTGCAAGTTGCTCCCACCTACAAAGAATTGAGAGATCTGTAATTCTTATCATAGGTACACTTGTGAAGACAGAATAAAAAAAATCCAGAAAATCGCATTGTATCAACTGTTAAATAATTAATTTGCATTTTATTGCATGAAATAAGTACTGTAGGTGGGAAAATTTGAAAATCGGCAGTGTATCAAATACCTATTTTCCCGACTTTAAATGTGAGTGTGTGAGTGTGTGTGTGTGTGTGTGTTGTGTGTGTGTGTGTGTGTGTATGTGTGTGTGTGTGTGTGTGTGTATTGTAATATATACAATGCCGGAAATGGGTCATCAAAGTATGAAATACATCAGATGTTCATACATTTCCTAGTCATTCTATAGAATACCTAAATGAAAAACAGTCGGAGTGTAGAATACTACAGGGGTGGTCCGTCCAAAAGTAGGTGTCAGAAATGACACTTCTGATTCCTTTTTTTTTCTCAGCAAAGATATCCTGTTATTCATTTTGTAGTTCTTCTTTCATCTTTTTGACTGTTTGTTACTAAAGACTAATAGTCAGGAATAACACTTCTGTTTCTTTGTGTTTTTCCCTGTAAAGATATCCTGTTGTTCATTTAGGATTTATTCTTTCATTAGTTGTTTGACTGTGTGTTACTAAAGACTTTTTCAATCTGGGCATTATATCAGACTTTGCCCTGAGCAGTTCTTGACATTCTTTATAATACCTAGACAATTTATGTAATGCCTAGATAAAGTATAGAACAATGCAGATATTTCATACCTTGCCTGAAAACGACAGGGATTGTATACATTGCCTAGGTATTCTATAGAATGCTGGGAGCAGTTCGTGTCATTCTTTATAATACCTAGACATTTTATGTAATGCCTAGATAAAGTATAGAACAACGCAGATATTTCATACCTTTCCCGAAAACGACAGGGATTGTATACATTGCCTAGGTATTCTATAGAATGCCAGGTTTTCATACATTGCCTGTAACATATATATATATATATATATATATATATATATATATATATATATATATATATATATATATATATATGTATATAGAAAAGGAAGCAAAAGGGTTAAAGCACAACATACTTACCAAGTCTCCTCACAGATGTAATTGCTCTCGCAGCTGTACTTCCGGGACTGATCATTATCCATTATACATATTCACTGCTTTCCCAGCCCACTGGCGTCTCTGATTAGCTGCATCCAGACTCTGCCCCCAGACAGCATCTATGATTGGTTGAAATCATAGACCCTGTATATTGTGGTGTAAAATAAATAAACAAACAAAATGGCTCATACAGCTCTGTCAGTGGAAAAATAAAAAAGCTATGGCTTTTAGAATATTGCCAAGCAAAATTAATGGTTGTTTGGGTTTTTTTGTTTGTTTTTATAATTGTTTTTATTGTTTGAAGGAGGCAAAAGATAAAAAAAACCATAAATATAGTATTGCTGTAATCGAATGGACTCAAGGGGAAAAAAAAAATCTGAATTGCTGTTTTTGTTCTTCTTTTTGACAGTGTGTCCAGATATGCTGTTAATCGCAGCATACTGAGATTTTTCCCTGATGCCGATTCGGCATGAAAGAATAATCGCCGATCTGCTCTGCCTCATTAAATAATGTTGGTCAGAGTGCAATGCAAGATTTTGTCGCATTGCACTCGAATGAGTGAGGCATAAAATTAAATTCTAAACAGATCAATCCATTAATTGTACCATTTAATACCATATTTCTTAGTAAGTCATATAATATTAATTTTATAAAAATCCATGTCCCTGTTATGAAATTTAGACCTTGTAACAGCATGGTGGCATAGGAGTTAGTTAGTACTATAATAATAATAATAATAATAATAATCTTTATTTCTATAGCGCCAACATATTCCGCAGCGCTTTACAATTCAGGAGGATCATATACAAACAAGTAACAGTTATAGAAAATACAATATTTAAAGGGAAAAAAGGCAACCCTGCTCGTGAGAGCTTACAATCTACAATGAGATGGGGGGGCAAAGTACAAGTGCTTATTTACAATGACCATCTAGCCATCTCAAGAAAATGGGGGATAGATGATGGATGCCTGGACCAGTTGGCCAGAGCCTTGAGATGCATTTGGGTGCCATGGAGTTTGACGTGGGGTTATTTTCTGAGAAGTTGTGGAGGGATTAGGTGAAATTATTTTGGCTAGGGAGTGTGATAGGCAGCCCTAAAACGTACTATTGCTTTGCAGCGCTGGGGTTCTGGGTTAAAATCTCACCAAGGACATTTGTATGTTCTCACCATGTTTATGAGGGTTTCCTCTAGGTATTCTGGTTTCTTCCCAAAAAAAACCATACTTTTTGGGAATTTGCATTGTGAGCACCAATGGGGACAGGGATGGTAATGTCTTTAAAATGCTGTGGAATTAACGGCACTGTATAAGTAAATAAAATAAATACTATTCATATAAGATAGTTAGCTCTAGTTATACTACAAAGCTGAATCATGCACAAATCTTTTTAAATAAGTTTTTTGTATAGCGTCATATCATTAACCTGTTTTTATACTACCTCTTCCCTCTTACAACTTTGATGAGTTTATTGAAATGTCACATAAAAACTCTATCTTTCCAACCCACCAGGTAAAAAAGCCTTTATAGTTCTGTGACAGGTCTGACTGCTTGGTTTGTCTTTTCTTGCTTCAACTGGCACAATATTGAGCTGTAATTATGATGTCACTTTGTCTAAATCATTTAATTGTAGACTGTCAAAGAACACAATTCTGATCACATTTCATACTGTACTTACCTGCTTGTATATTGAGGCGAGAATCATCATTGTTTGCCTCTAAAGCTTTAGTTTAAATCCAATTTTCTATTGTCATTGTCAATGCTACTTGCTTAATTAATATGACTATCCAGCTGGAAAACCAGTAGGCTCATAAAATAACGTTTTTGTGGATGAGCAAAGAAGGGATATGTGATTTTACTTTCTGATATGAATGATATGGAAAACATAAGATTTATAAGATTTTTAAAGTCATAAATGGATTCAAGAACAATAAATCACATTTTATGCATATCAATACTGTAAGATGGCTGCTGGTCACGTAGTCAATGGGAGGTAGATATCGCAGAGGTGGTTATTCTCTGTGATGTAAACCCAGATGCTCTAGTACACCTGTGGCGCCCTGGACAAGCCAGGTCGTCACAGGTACTACACCAACACACCCCACACCCCGGCTAGGCACACCGAAGCCAAACACAAAATCCTTGTTGCCTTCCTCCAGGGGCTGATGTCCACACCAGGGGGTGGGCCAGACGGTTGGTCCCACCCACCGAGGAGTTCACAGTCCTGGAGGAGGGAAAAGGAAGAAGAAGAGAGAGAGTTTTGAAGTTGAGGAGTGAGGAGTGAAGTGGTAGAGGAGCAGACTGACGGCGTCCGGGTGTGCGGCCCGGACGGTACAGCAAGGTTGGCAGACGGTGGTGACCGTCTGCAGGAGATGCCGATTGGAGCAAACCGTACGGACCGTGGTGGCCCAACGGTACCGGATCGGAGAGCAAAGAGAAGCCAGCACCATTCGGCAGGGCTTACGGACCCCGACCAGGCTAGGAGTCGCCGTAAAACTGGTCAAATCCGTTAGCGAAGGGAACCTCCGGGGTTTCCCAGCAGTCAAGACCCGATTGAAAGCAACAGCTCACACCGTGAAGGGAAACACAGTCACCGCCAAGGCTACAGTTCCCAGGGCTAGAGCCTGCGGGCAAAAGGGGCTCCTTCAGCACCCATCAAAGCTGGGGAGCGGGTTACCGGTGGGAAGCCATTGGAACCGTAAGCACAACACAGGTGCAGGGAAAGGCAGTCACCACCAACCTACCGGGAGAGCTACCGCAGCCGTCTGTGGGACCCGTCCATCCAGCCGATTGTTTTACTGGAGACTTTGCATTCATCATTGGCTGAGTGAGTACCACCGTGCCGTGCGGCACAGCGCTGCCCCCGCGACCCTGCACCTCACCAGGCCCCGTAACCCGCCTGCCATCCTCTCTAACCCTCACCGGGCCCCGGAACAACCAAACCCCCTACCCACGGAGGGGAGAACCAACATCCAAGCTGCTCCCTGTCATCGCTCCCGGGATTCCCGTCCAGAGCAGCGGTGGTGTCACCAATCTCACCACAACCGTGGGTGGCGTCACGGACAATATCCCTAAACCCAAACCACCTCCTTTCAGTCACGGGCGAGGAACGCCGCTCGAGTCCCCGGGATCCGGCCCACCGCTCGAGCCACCACCGAGCAGCAGCCGGACCCGAGCAGTGGGTGAACACAGCGTCCCCTCCTCCGCCCGCGACACACCTAGTGTTAAGAACGTTATTAGCGTGCATCAGGGTTGGGTATGAAGAGCAGCCAGAGAGATGGGGGTGTCTGGTTGCTCACATACTCAAACTCTTGGGAGTGGTACATATCTTAAAATATGGAGATCAGTAGTCTTAGATGGTGACTGTGTGTAGAGGTTGAAACATCTCCAGTGGGATCTTGTTAGGAAATCCTGTACAGGGGAACGCCGCAGATGTACATACAGAGTATTTACTTTCAGTTGATTACTTTGTGCCGGAAAAGGCTGTTTTGGTTTCTATTTTTTTCCTGGTGTGGTTTATGAAGTTATAGTGAACCTGTGGACTTTAATGAAAACTAATCCTGTGTTCGCCTCCAACTCATAACCAAGTGAGTCAGAATACAATACATATCTTTTAAGCATAAATCAACAAGGACAAAAATGTGTGAATGCAGCTAACTAAAGGTATATCTACAGTATCAAAGAGACCAGGTAAAGAAGATTTTTTGTGCAGAGCCACCATCAGGGCATTACTGCCCTTACTGGTGTATAAGGCCTGGTGAAGGGGGAGCCCGTGCCCCTGGGTAATTAATTAGCTCTTTATTAAGCCCCAAGCCCCATCATAGCCATAGCTTGCAGAAAGTATGGTAGCAGCAGAGATGACTATGTTGCTTTCTCCACTTTAAGCTGAGTGCGCGTTACCACATGGCAAATTTGCATGTGATGCAGTTCCAGACATGTCTCATGCTAATTAGCCTTGTGGTGGCACCAGGAGGAGTGGGGCAGAGCAGTGTGCATCATCCCATGGCCCAGAGTGCAACAGTGTGATGAGGTCATCACGCTGTGACCTTATCACACTGCTTCAGGCAACGCAGAACATCGGAGGTGGTGAAGATGCAGCGGGGAATGGTAATCAATCCATGGAGGAGCTGAAGATTATATGTCCTAACATTTACTGGGGAGGGAAGAAAGGGGGCATGGGTAAAAGTGTTACTATGAGGGCACATTATAGGGCAATAGTGAAATTGTGAAAGGGGGCACAGTATTATAAGGAGCACTGTGTGGGGGTATATTTTACAGAGGGGCAGTGTGTTGTGTAGTAGTATATTATACGGAACAGCAGTATGTGAAGGATATTATGTAGAGGGCAATGTGTGGAGGATATTATACTCAGGGACAGTGTGTGTGGCAGTAATATTATACAGGCGAGCAGCGTGGGTGTGTATTATACAGAGGGGCATTATGGGATATGTATAATGGAGAGGGGCAATGTAGGGGTGTAGCATTATTATTTTTGTTATTATTAATTTTCTGAGGAAAATGCTTCATTTTCTTCAACAATTTCAAAGGTGCCAACACCTTATGTGATTGGCTATTGATTGACATGTGACAGACAGGATATAACCACTTCACCCCCGACCAACTTTCCATTTTCAGTTTGTTATTTGGCTCCCCTTCTTCCAAAAGCCGTAACTTTATTTTTCAGTCAATCTTGCCATGTGAGTAGGGCTGATCGAATCCGCCAAAATCCGGGACCGGCGGATCCCTGTCGGATTGAAAAAATAAAAATCCGGATCTGCTCAAGATTCCGGTGCCCATATAAGTCAATGGGGACCAGAATCCGCGCATGCGGTATACTCACCCGAGGCTGTGTCATAGCAGCAAACTCCTACCGGGTCATGCTTTTCCCTTCCGGAGCCAACAATTCAATGTTCATTGTTTTGCCCGCCCACTGGCGCATGTAATTGTTGCAGCTTGACGCACCTCCACCCTGAGTGGCAGCAAGGCAGCTGACTGCAACCAATCACAGGCGGCAGGATGGCCGGTGGGCGGGGAAAGCAGCGCGTGTGCGGGTCAGTATGGTAAATGTGTATGTCTTTCAGAAACACATGCACATTCCTGTCAAAAGTGTGCGGCTGTGCCGGTGATGCGCTGTCAGACTCGTACAAGTCTGACATGACATCAGCCGGTACAGCCTGCTTTCTCTTAGCATGAGCATGCATATACACATAAACACATGCACGCTCCTGTGAGAAGTGTGCAGCTGTGCCGGTGATGCGCTGTCAGACTCGTACAAGACTGACATGACATCAGCCGACACAGCCTGCTTTCTCTGAACATGAGCGTGCATGTACACAGAAAAACATGCACGCTCCTGTCAGAAGTGTGCGCGGCTGTGTCGGTGATGTGGCTTTTTTTTATTATTTAGATAAATAATTAAAAAAAATAAACAACGTGTGGTCTCCCCTAATTTTGATACCCAGCCAAGATAATGCTGGCTGGGGGCTAATAGTCTCAGCTCGCAGCCACACGGTATTGCCACATCTATTAGATGTGACAATCCCGGTGCAATACTGGCTCTTCTCGATTGCTCTGGAGCAGTGGCAATCGGGGTAATAAGGGGTTAATAGCAGTGCACAGCTGCTACTAAACCCTAAATTAGTGTGATAGTGCTAGCGTCTATGAGTTACCTGCATCACCCTAACCTGTAAATGAATGTAAATAAACACAGACACAGAGAAAAGTCCTTTATTTGGAATAAAGTACAAAACACACACCTTCCTTCACCTCTTTATTAACCCCCAACACCCTGCAGCTTCGGTATAATCCACACGAGGTTCCACGCCGCTTCAGCTCTGCTACATAGCCAGCGGCCATAGAGCACGACAATGACAGCCATGATGACTGCATGGCAGGCAGATACTGTCACAGGGGCGCGTGTTCTTGCAACCAATCACAGACGAGAGGACGGCCGGTGGGCAGGGAAAACACGGAAAGTTGTGTGTATACAATGCACAGTACAGGAATTGAACGCGTGACCCAGAAGCAGTGTGCCGCCATGATACCAAGTCCCGGTGAGTATGAAACGCTGTTTTATTTCTGTTTTTCTTTATTTTTCAATTATTTTCCCCAGTGCTGGATCTGGATTGTGCACCCAGAATTCTGAATCCGGCACACGGAAATCTTTGAAACCGCGCGGATCCGGATTTTTACAGTACAGATCTGCTCAGCCTTACATGTGAGGGTTTGTTTTTTACAGAACAAGTTGTAGTTTGAAATCAAACCATGAGTTTTATCACATAGTGTACAGTAAAACAGCAAAAAAATTCCAAATGCGGAAAAATTGCAAAAAAAGTGTGATTGCATAATTGTTTTTCAGATATTTTATTTACTGTGTTCACTATATGGTAAAACTAATTTATCAGTAGGATGCCTCAGGTCGGTGCACGTTTGTAGACACCAAACATGTATAGGTTTACTTTTATCTAAGGGGTAAAAAAAAAAAAATCTGAAGTTTGTCCAAAAAAAGTGGCGTACGTTTTGTGCCATTTTCTGGGATTTATGGCTCAGTGACAGCTTATTTTTTGCGTCTCGAGCTGGTGTTTTTAACGGTACCATTTTGCACAGATGCTACGTTTTGATAGCCTGTTACTGCATTTTTTGCCGCTACACTGTGTCCTGATCAAATTAATTGATTTTATATTTTGATAGATTGGACATTTCTGATTGCGGTGTTACCAAATGTGTATATATTTTTTATTTCTATCACCCTTTAATTTTTATTGGGATGAAAGGGGGGTGATTTGAACTTTTAAGTTGTTTTTTTTGTTAATTTTTCAAAACTTTTTTTTTATTTCACTAGTCCCTCTAAGGGGCTATAAGGATCAGGTCTGATCAAGTCTGATCAGGTCTGATCTGGTCAAGGTTAAGGTCTGATCACTCATTCTTTAATTCCAATCAAAACAGCACCACTCAGATCATGGAGAAATACTCATCTCTTGTAACCTGCATTACTCGGCTGCTTGTTACAGGACCTGAGTCATGTGAGCTACAGGAGTAATCACATGACCCTGTGCTACCATGACAACCATGTTAAAAACAGATGAGGCTAATGGGCAAAGTGGGAGATGGAGTGCAAAGCCATATGTATATATGTATGTATGTATATGTATGTGTGTGTATATATATATATATATATATATATATATATATATATAATATATATATATATATATATATATATATATATATACAGTGCTGGCCAAAAGCATTGGCACCACTGCAATTCTGTCAAGTAATACTCAGTTTATTCTTGAAATTGATTGCAATCACACATTTTTTGGTATTATTATCTTCATTTAATTTGTCTTCAATGAGCAAAAATAAAAAAAAATTGTCATAAAGCCAAATTGGATATAATTCCACACCAAACATAATAAGGGGGTGGACAAACGTATTGGCACTGTTTGAAAAATCATGTGATGTTTCTCTAATTTGTGTAATTAACTAAATCACACTTGCAGCCAGTTGACATAGATTAAAGTTGACTCAACCTCTGCCCTGTGTCCTTGTGTGTACCACATTGAGCATGGAGAAAAGAAAGAAGACCAAAGAACTGTCTGAGGACTTGAGAATCCAAATTGTGAGGAAGCATGAGCAATCTCAAGGCTACAAGTCCATCTCCAAAGACCTGAAAGTTCCTGTGTCTACGGTGCGCAGTGTCATCAAGAAGTTTAAAGCCCATGGCACTGTGGCTAACCTCCCTAGATGTGGAAGGAAAAGAAAAATTGACGAGAGATTTCAACGCAAGATTGTGCGGATGGCGGATAAAGAACCTCGACTAACATCCAAACAAGTTCAAGCTGCCCTGCAGTCCAAGGGTACAACAGTGTCAACCCGTACTATCCGTCGGTGTCTGAATGGAAAGGGACTGTATATTAGGATACCCAGGAAGACCCCACTTCTTACCCCGAGACATAAAAAAGCCAGGCTGGAGTTTGCCAAAACTTACCTGAGAAAGCCTAAAACGTTTTGGAAGAATGTTCTCTGGTCAGATGAGACAAAAGTAGAGCTTTTTGGGAAAAGCCATCAACATAGAGTTTACAGGAAAAAAAAGAGGCATTCAAAGAAAAGAACACGGTCCCTACAATCAAACATGGCGGAGGTTCCCTGATGTTTTGGGGTTGCTTTGCTGCCTCTGGCACTGGACTGCTTGACCGTGTGCATGGCATTATGACTACCAAGAAATTTTGCAGCATAATGTAGGGCCCACTGTGAGAAAGCTCGGTCTCCCTCAGAGATCATGGGTCTTCCAGCAGGACAATGACCCAAAACACACTTCAAAAAGCACTAGAAAATGGTGTGAGAGAAAGCACTGGAGACTACTAAAGTGGTCAGCAATGAGTCCAGACCTGAATCCCATAGAACACATGTGGAGAGATCTAAAAATGGCAGTTTGGAGAAGGTACCCTTCAAATCTCAGGGACCTGGAGCAGTTTGCCAAAGTAGAATGGTCTAAATTTCCAGGAGAGCATTGTAAGAAACTCATTGATCGTTACCAGAAGCGGTTGTTATTTTGGCCAAAGGTTGTGCAACCAAGTATTAGGCTAAAGCCTGCTTTACACATTTACACGTTGCAATTTCGCATACGATATCGTATGCGATTTGCAACGCCCCCATCGTATGTGTGGCATGTTCAATTTGTTGAACGTGCCGCACAAACGATTAACCCCCGTCACACGTACTTACCCGTCCATACGACCTCGATGTGGGTGGCGAATGTCCACTTCCTGGAGTGGGAGGGACGTTCGGCGTCACATCAACGTCACGCGGCAGCCGGCCAATAGAAGCGGAGGGGCAGAGATGAGCGGGACGTAAACATCCCGCCCACCTCCTTCCTTCCACATTGTCGGCGGGAGCCGCGGACGGAGGTAAGCTGTCGTTCAATGTTCCCGGGGTGTCACACACTGCGATGTGTGCTGCCTCGGGAACATTGCACAACCGCACGTTCAATCTTTGAGGAATGAACGACGTGCATGCGATGAACAGATTTTCGTTCAATCGCAATTGCACGGCGGTTTTACATGCTACAATCATACTTACGATGCCGGATGTGCGTCACTTACGACGTGACCCCGCCGACACATCATAAGATTTATTGTAGCATGTAAAGCGGCCTTTAGGGTGCCAATACTGGCCCATTTTTGGAGTTTTATGTGAAATGATCAACAATTTGATTTTTGTTTCATTCTCTTTTGTGTTTTTTCATTGCAAGCAAAATAAATGAGGTTAATAATACCAAAGAATTTGTGATTGCAATCATTTTTAAGAAGACACTGAGTATTATCTGACAGAATTGCAGGGGTGCCAATACTTTTGGCCAGCACAGTATATCATCATTACTGCCACACCTCTACATAGTAACAGTCTCAAACCTACTACACTTCCTGACAGAAGTTATGCCGCTTATCCATGTTATGTAAATAAGAGCTTATAACCTGACTTTAAATTCATTCATTGGTTTTATAAATTACTCTTTTGAAAGTTGAAACCCTCCCAAATTTGGTTTAGGTTATGAAAATAAAGTTGCTGCAAAGCTGAAGTATTGATCATTTAATGAACACAGAAAGGTCAAATTTTGGCAAGACAAAACTTTTGTCGTCCACAGAAATTAATGTGAAATTCAAACAAATAATTAACTTCTAATACAAAGATATGTTGCATAACATTGGTGAATGAAGTTGTGGTGCTATTAGAGTCATATTTAATATTTTGTGTGACTTCCATGAGCTTGAAGAACTGCATCCATGTGGTTCAACAATGATTCATACAATTTATTGATGAGGTCATCAGGAATAGCAAAGACTACAGTCTTACACGCCTCCCAGAGTTCATCTAGATTGTTGGTTTTGTCTTCCAAGCCTCCTCCTACCCCAAACATGCTCAATGATGTTCAGGTCTGCTGACTGGGCTGGTCAGTCCTTGAGCACCTTGATCTTCTTTGCCAGGAGGAACTTTGTTGTAGAGGTAGATGTATGAGATGGAGCACCATCCTGCTGCAGAATTTGACCCCTTTTATGATTGGGAATGTTAAGAGGTAGCTAAGACTTCTTGATATTTTAGGCTATTGATATTGCCTTCCACCTTGCAAATGTTTCGCACACCCCCATACTGAACGTAACCCCAGACCATGATCTTTCCACCACTAAACTTAACTGTTTTCTGTGTATATTTTGGATCCATACGGGCTCAAGTAGGTCTTCTGCAGTATTTCCGGCAGCTGTGGCGTATGCCACACGTTTTTTAAATTGCCTTTTGTTTAGTGCTGGCTTCTGGGCACTGATTTAACCATGGAGGCCATTTCGAGACAGAATCCTACAAACTGTTATAGTTGACACAGGGATTTGAGGTGACCAGGCCTTTTGGAGCTCTGCTGCAGTGGAAGAAGGGCTGGCTTTGGATTTTCTAACCAACAAAAGTTCCTCTTGAGCAGTTGTCTTGCGGGGTCTGCCGGACCTGGGCTTGTCAAAAACATCTCCAGTCTCTTCAAATCTTTTTTTAATTCTTTGTACTTGACGCTGAGACACATTAAAGGTGCCAGCCACCTCTGCAGTGGATCTGGTCTTCAGCCTCTTGATAATCAAGGCTTTGGTCGCAGGGTGGATATTTGTCATGTTGCCAGAGGTCAAGTTGCAGTCCAAGTGAAGGTCTGGGGTGCTGACTTTCTCTTTATACACACCTACTAATTAACCGATCATTTACTGAGCACAGGTGAAGATGTAAGCTAGGATTGGGTGCATTATATGGCAAGGCGACAAAACTTTTTTCTTGCCAAAATCTGACCTTTCTGTGTTCATTAAATGATTAATATTTCAGCTTTGCAGCAATTTTATTTTCATAACCTAAACCAAATTTGGGAGGGTTTGAGCTTTCAAAAGAATAATTTATAAAATCAATGGATGAATTTAAAGTCAGGTTATAAGCTTTTATTTACATAACATGGATAAGAGACAGAACTTCTGTCAGCGAGTGTAAATCTTATACATTACAGTACCTTACACTATACATTTCTAATTAACATAACTTTATTTCCTATCTATATATATAATTGCCTTATTCTGTCTGTCTGTCTGTCTGTCTGTCATGCTCCAAAATTGTGTCCTTACGGTGACATTGTGTCCTTACGGTGACACAAAGCTGATTGGCCGTTGGGCTCGCCATGGCCCCGCCCCCCCCACACGGATTGGCCGCTCGCCCAGGCTGCGCCCCCACACGGATTGGCCAGCCGCTCGCCCAGGCTCCTCCCCCCCCCAGATTGGCCTCTCGCCCCGGCACCCTGCAGGCATTGGCAATTCGGCCACGCCACTCCCCGCCCCCCTCACGCAATGCACGCTAGCTCTGGCCCCGCCCCCCTCCCCCCCGCGCATTCCCCGAACTGACACGGCTGTCACGGAGGTGAGTACTGTACTCCCCCCCATCCCCCGTTCGCACGGGAGTGGTGTGGGGGCTCCCGTGCGAGCGGGGGACGGGATACGTTGGTAAGCATGCTAGCATGGTTACAAGCGCATCAAGGTCCTGCAGCGGCGGAAGATCCACACGCACACACATAACAGCACACACACACACATACAAACACATCAGATCACACTCACTCTCACACACACCTCACACACACATACATCACATCGCATCCACACACTCACAGCATCCGGCGATATCGCTTGCTTCTCGGCCTCGATACTGTGCTGTTGTGAACTTCCAGGACCTGCCGGAGGATCACATGGCCAGAAGCATGTGGTATCTCCGGATGTTGTGAGTATAAGCGCGTATGTGCGATATCGTCAGTGTCTGTGTGTGTCAGTGTATGCGATCGGGTGTGTGTCAGTGTATGCGATCGGGTGTGTGTCAGTGTATGCGATCGGGTGTGTGTGAGTGTCGGGATCGGGTGTGTGTCAGTGTATGCGATCGGGTGTGTGTGAGTGTCGGGATCGGGTGTGTGAGTGTCGGCAGAGGAGCACGGCGTGCTGGAGGAGGCTGGGAGCAGAGAGGCTGATCTTGGGGAAGGCTGGGAGGCGGAGGCTGATGCTGGGGGAGACTGGGAGGGGAAGGCTGATGCTGAAGGAGGCTGGGAGGGGGAGGCTGGGAGGAAGGAGGCTGGGAGGAGAGAGGCTGATCCTGGGGAAGGCTGGGAAGGGGAGGCTGATGCTGAGGGAGGCTGGAAGGAGAGAGGCTGATGCTGGGGGAGGCTGGAAGGAGAGAGGCTGATGCTGGGGGAGGCTGGGAGGAGAGAGGCTGATGCTGGGGAAGGCTGGGAGGAGAGAGGCTGATGCTGGGGACAGAGAGGAGAGGCTGATGCTGGGAGGGGAGAGGCTGATGCTGGGATGAGAGAGGCTGATGCTGGGAGGAGAGAGGCTAATGCTGGGGAAGGCTGATGCTGAGGGAGGCTGGGAGGGGAAAGCTGATGCTGGGGAAGGCTGGGAGGACGGAGGCTGGGAGGAGAGAGGCTGATCCTGGGGAAGGCTGGGAGAGGGAGGCTGATGCTGGGGGAGGCTGGAAGGAGAGAGGCTGATGCTGGGGGAGGCTGGAAGAAGAGAGGCTGATGCTGGGGGAGGCTGATGCTGGGGGAGGCTGGGAGGAGAGAGGCTGATGCTGGGGAAGGCTGGGAGGAGAGAGGCTGATGCTGGGGACAGAGAGGAGAGGCTGATGCTGGGAGGGGAGAGGCTGATGCTGGGATGAGAGAGGCTGATGCTGGGAGGAGAGAGGCTAATGCTGGGGGAGGCTGGGAGGGGGAGGCTGATGCTGGGGGAGGCTGGGACGAGGGAGGCTGATGCTGGTGGAGGCTGATGCTTGGGGAGGCTGATGCTGGGGGAGGCTGGAAGGAGAGAGGCTGATGCTGGTGGAGGCTGATGCTTGGGGAGGCTGATGCTGAGGGAGGCTGGAAGGAGAGAGGCTGATGCTGGTGGAGGCTGATGCTTGGGGAGGCTGATGCTGGGGGAGACTGGGAGGGGAAGGCTGATGCTGAGGGAGGCTGGGAGGGGGAGGCTGGGAGGAAGGAGGCTGGGAGGAGAGAGGCTGATCCTGGGGAAGGCTGGAAGGAGAGAGGCTGAGGCTGGGAGGAGAGAGGCTGATGCTGGGGAAGGCTGATGCTGAGGGAGGCTGGGAGGGGAAAGCTGATGCTGGGGAAGGCTGGGAGGACGGAGGCTGGGAGGAGAGAGGCTGATCCTGGGGAAGGCTGGGAGAGGGAGGCTGATGCTGGGGGAGGCTGGAAGGAGAGAGGCTGATGCTGGGGGAGGCTGGAAGAAGAGAAGCTGATGCTGGGGGAGGCTGATGCTGGGGGAGGCTGGGAGGAGAGAGGCTGATGCTGGGGAAGGCTGGGATGAGAGAGGCTGATGCTGGGGACAGAGAGGAGAGGCTGATGCTGGGAGAAGAGAGGCTGATGCTGGGATGAGACAGGCTGATGCTGGGAGGAGAGAGGCTGATGCTGGGGGAGGCTGGGAGGGGGAGGCTGATGCTGGGGGAGGCTGGGACGAGGGAGGCTGGGAGGAGAGAGGCTGATGCTGGGGGAGGCTGATGCTGGGGGAGGCTGGAAGGAGAGAGGCTGATGCTGGTGGAGGCTGATGCTGGGGGAGACTGGGAGGGGAAGGCTGATGCTGAGGGAGGCTGGGAGGGGGAGGCGGGGAGGCTGGGAGGAAGGAGGCTGGGAGGAGAGAGGCTGATCCTGGGGAAGGCTGGGAAGGGGAGGCTGATGCTGAGGGAGGCTGGAAGGAGAGAGGCTGATGCTGGGGGAGGCTGGAAGGAGAGAGGCTGAGGCTGGGAGGAGAGAGGCTGATGCTGGGGAAGGCTGATGCTGAGGGAGGCTGGGAGGGGAAAGCTGATGCTGGGGAAGGCTGGGAGGACGGAGGCTGGGAGGAGAGAGACTGATCCTGGGGAAGGCTGGGAGAGGGAGGCTGATGCTGGGGAAGGCTGGAAGGAGAGAGGCTGATGCTGGGGGAGGCTGGAAGGAGAGAGGCTGATGCTGGGGGAGGCTGATGCTGGGGGAGGCTGGGAGGAGAGGAGAGAGGCTGATGCTGGGGACAGAGAGGCTGATGCTGGGGACAGAGAGGCTGATGCTGGGGACAGAGAGGCTGATGCTGGGGACAGAGAGGCTGATGCTGGGGACAGAGAGGCTGATGCTGGGGACAAAGAGGCTGATGCTGCGGGCAGAGAGGCTGATGCTGGCGCAGCATGGAGGATGGAGCACATTTGGGAGTGCGCAGCATGGCGGATGGAACACGTTTGGAAGTGCGCAGCATGGCGGATGGAGCACGTTTGGGAGTGCGCAGCATGGCGGATGGAGCACGTTTGGGAGTGCGCAGCATGGCGGATGGAGCACGTTTGGGAGTGCGCAGCATGGCGGATGGAGCACGTTTGGGAGTGCGCAGCATGGCGGATGGAGCACGTTTGGGAGTGCGCAGCATGGCGGATGGAGCACGTTTGGGAGTGCGCAGCATGGCGGATGGAGCACGTTTGGGAGTGCGCAGCATGGCGGATGGAGCACGTTTGGGAGTGCGCAGCATGGCGGATGGAGCACGTTTGGGAGTGCGCAGCATGGCGGATGGAGCACGTTTGGGAGTGCGCAGCATGGCGGATGGAGCACGTTTGGGAGTGCGCAGCATGGCGGATGGAACACGTTTGGGAGTGCGCAGCATGGCGGATGGAGCACGTTTGGGAGTGCGCAGCATGGGGGATTCAGCACGATGGGGAGTGCGGAGTATGGCGGATGGAGCACGTTTGGGAGTGCGCAGCATGGCGGATGGATCACGTTTGGGAGTGCGCAGCATGGCGGATGGACCACGTTTGGGAGTGCGCAGCATGGGAGATGGAGCACGATGGGGGGTACGCAGCATGGGGGATGGAGCACGATGGGGAGTGCGCTGCATGGGGGATGGAGCACGATGGGGAGTGCGGAGTATGGCGGATGGAGCACGTTTGGGAGTGCGCAGCATGGCAGATGGAGCACGTTTGGGAGTGCGCAGGATGGGAGATGGAGCACGATGGAGGGTGCGCAGCATAGGGGATGGAGCACGTTTGGGAGTGCGCAGCATGGCGGATGTAGCACGTTTGGGAGTGCGCAGCATGTGAGATGGAGCACGATGGGGAGTGCGCAGCATGGCGGATGGAGCACGTTTGGGAGTGCGCAGCATGGGGGATGGAGCACGATGGGGAGTGCGCAGCATGGCGGATGGAGCACGTTTGGGAGTGCGCAGCATGGCGGATGGAGCACGTTTGGGAGTGCGCAGCATGGCGGATGGAGCACGTTTGGGAGTGCGCAGGATAGGAGATGGAGCACGATGGGGGGTGCGCAGCATAGGGGATGGAGCACGATAGGGAGTGCGCTGCATAGGTGATGGAGCACGATGGGGAGTGCGCTGCATGGGTGATGGAGCACGATGGGGAGTGCGCTGCATGGGGGATGGAGCACGATGGGAAGTGCACACCTCCCCCCAACACACACACACACACGCGCGCGCGCGCACTGCACAACACACCACACACACACACTGGGAACCACAAACAACTGCCCTACACAGACACCCACACACAGACAACGCTGCACACACAAATATACGCACATACCGCACAACACACACATTGCACAAAACATACCTCCCCCCAAAACACACCACACACACACAAACCGCGCAACACACACACACACACAACGCTACACACACACAGCGCTCCACAAACAACGCAACACACAAACAACACTGCTCTCACCCCCCATCACACCCGGACAACACCCAGAACATGTACAGCGCCCTACACAAACACTTGGTAACTACACACAACAACATCTATATATATATATATATATAACAAAAATCATACATGAACTACACAATACGTAAATTCTAGAATACCCGATGCGTAGAATCGGGCCACCTTCTAGTCACATATATAAATATTTAAGAACACATTTAGCATCTCCAGGGTACTTGACCACCATCTTACACCTCGTTCATCTGTACAAACAATTATACGCAAATACTCACATGATGGGAATGTCCAGTCGTCATACCGCTCAGGAATGAGACGGTTTCTGAGTACCTGAGATGAACATGCCCTGGTTAGACGTGCATATCAATCCAAGAACAAAAGCAAATGACCTTGTGAAGATGCTTGCAAACACTGTGGAAAAGGAGCGCAATAGGGTCTTACCCGACAAACAATTGGGGTGTGATTACAAGAGGTTACTCACCAAGTGTGGTTGTGAAAGTCACAACCACTCTGCAGGCATCTGAAATAGGTCAAAGGCAGCAGTCATCCCTGTAATCGGTGAAAAATATGTGGAGAGTGGATGTTTAAAAACCGCGCCAAGGACCACTCATGAAGGAGATGGATTTAACGTGACTTTATTCCATGTTCAGGTCTACGCGTTTCAGGAGCGTCCGCTCCCTTCCTCAGGACAATACAGGCACAAGCACATCAAAATCAACGATCAAAGAATGAACCGAAAATTTTATACCTTCCGGTGTGACGTCATGAAGACGCCCACCTGACCCAGAAAAGAAAAAAATCGGCAGGAATTACATACATCCACTGAAAATACCAGTAACGTGACTTCAATGTAAAAGCCGCTTATCCGTATCAACATATCTATTTAAAATGTATAATAAAAACATCGGAAAAATAAAAATGAAACACACAAAAAAAAAAAAAAAAAAAAAAAAAAAAAAGGGGAATATATAATACAGAGTGTTTGTGACAGTGAAAAAAAATTTTTTTTTTATATATATATGCTAATGTGTAGAGAATAGACCCAGCACTCAATCAGAATAGAACCCGCAGAGAAACGGAATCAATGAGTTAAGGAATGTGACAGAGAATTAGACCATTGAACCATACCAAACGAGTAGCGGTGTATATAAAAACCCGCTCCCACAACCCACAACTTAAGAAAATGGTGTAATGTACAAAAACTGCAGAAGCAAAAAACTGTACTACTAGAAACAAAGGAGGTCATGAAAAGTTCAGACCGTGGGAAAAAAACTATATGCGCATGCGGAAAAAAGGTAAGAAGCAAGATAGAGTGGTGAGGTCGGGAAAGTTCAAAGCGTGAGAAAACCACAACTGCGCATGCGAAAAAAGAAAAAATAATATTAACCCGTGATAAATTACACAGGAAATATTACAGAATAGGAAAAAAAGGGGAAATAAAGAAAAAAACTTTTTATATAAAAAACAAAAATATAAAATGTGAAGGAATTAATATCAGATATATACTATTAATATCTAATAAATGATATGTTCATTAAAATCACACAATATAAATAAAAATTATATCACAACAAAAATAACCCAAAAAATTGATACAATATTAAAATATTAAAATATGAGAGGTGGGACCTGAAGATGAACAATAAAAATACAAACATACAATAATTAGGAACCAACAATTAAAAAGCACGTAAATCAATTTCCAAATGCCATAACATATACCCTAACAAAAAAACAACACAAAAAAACAATTATAAAATATATATTTACTACTACGTGTATGGATATCCATATATATGAAGTATGGCACTGTAAAAAGAATAAAACCTGTATACATGTACATATATAAATGTACACATACCCACATATATAAATAAAACATTTTAGTAAATAAAACCCCTAGTGAAAAAGATCAGTTACCTCATTCAGCCCCAACGGTTTGAGCGTATTTAACTTATAGATCCAGTACGTCTCCTTTTTATTTAATAATTCATTCCGATTGGGGGTATGTAAGGGTACCTGCTCAATAGGAGTAACTTTAAGGCAAAATTTTTTGTCATGAACCATGGTCATATGCCTAGATAGACCATGGAACACAAACCCAACTTTTACATTGTGCCTATGTGAATTCATTCGATTATGCAGGGCTTGCGTGGTCCTGCCCACATAACGCATATCACAGTCACATTCGATAAGGTAAACAACAAATTCGGATTGGCAAGTGAGATGACTCCTAATAGTAAACTCAGTGCCACCTGGAGACAAACCAAAAAACTCTCTTCTATGCTGTATAGATCTGCAACACAGGCAGTTTTTCATACCACATCTAAAAACTCCAAAAGGTTTATCAATTAAAGGTGTGGGTAAAAAAGTCCTCAATCTACTAGGGGCTAGCTGGTTTTTTAAACTAGAGGGCCTCCTAAACGTGATCCCAGGTTTTTTTGGGAGAACCCCCTTCAAAAAGGGATCATTAAGAAGAATATTCCAGTGCCCTAGAATAACATTTTTTATGGCCACACTATCCCTACTATAGGTGGTCAGAAAATTTAAAGAAAAATTTGACTCATTTTTAATACAATTTTTAATCATAGAATCATTCTTTTTACCCTTAATTAATTCCACCTGTTGTAATTCTAGATTATCTTTATATGCTCTTTTAAGCACGGAATGTGGATATTTTTTATTTAAAAATCTGTCCTTTAGGACACCTGCCTGTGCAATAAAATCTTTGTTAAGGGTGCAATTCCTACGTATCCTCTGATATTGATTTTTGGGCACATTTAGCAGCCACTTACAATAATGATCACTGGTGAAATCAATATATCCATTGCTATCCACCTTTTTGAAGAACGTTTTAGTCACAATAGTACCCTCCTCATGCTTAATAGTGAGGTCCAAAAAATCTATAGTTTTAGCGTCTACTGTAGGTGAAAACGTAAGACCCCAATTATTGTTTTTTATATGTTCCAGAAACGGAGATAAACTATTTTCTGAGTCATCCCAAATTAGAAATAAATCATCAATATATCTTTTATAGACGATGATATGTTTAGAAAATATGGAGGAGTATATGTATTGTAACTCAAAAAGTCCCATGAATAAATTAGCAAACGTGGGTGCCACCTTCGAACCCATCGCCACCCCACGTCGCTGGCGATACAATACATCCTGGAAGGTAAAAAAATTATTCGCCAGAATAAACTCCATGCCCTCCAAAATAAAGTTTTTTTGCGCCTCTGGTAGGCGATCATCAACCTCCAGGAATTGCTGAAAAACCTCAAGACCCAGATTGTGTATTATATTTGTGTATAAAGCAGCAATGTCCATAGAAACAAACCGAAAGGACTCCTTCCATTCAATGTCCTTAATAATATTAATAAGATGGGTGGAATCACGCAAAAAACTTTTTAGTTTGATCACATGTATGCCCATTATCTGGTCTATATAAGCCGCTAGGTTCTCAGTTAATGAACCAATACCCGAAATAATAGGTCTCCCCGGAGGATTATTAAGAGATTTATGTATTTTGGGTAAGTGGTAGTAAAAAGCTATCTTGGGATCTTTAACCTCCAGAAATTTTATTTCATCTTTATTGAGTATCCCTCTCTGTGTAGCACCTTTAATCATGGTATAATACTTTTTAAGGGAAAGATCATACTGAGCCATCTCCACCACTTCATAGTGAGCAAGGTTGGAAAGATTCCTCAATGCCTCAGACAAGTATGTCTCTTTATTTTGTATGACTATACCCCCCCCCTTATCTGCATTTCTGATAATAATGGATGGGTTATTTTTTAGACCTAAGAGGGCCGCCCTCTCCTCCTTATTCAAGTTGGACTTAAATTGTGCTTTATTAAGCGCAAGTTTCTTGAAATCTTCAAGGACTAGATCGTAATATGTTTTAATATGGTGTCCCTTACTCTGAAGAGGATAAAAGTTAGATTTAACCTTACAATCAGTGTGGAAGAAATCATCCCCAGGTGAAACACTCACCTGTGGATTATGCTTATTAACTTGAAAGTGACGGGTGAGAGTCAATTTTCTAATAAATTTTTGTAGATCAATATATAACTCAAAGTCATTTGAATTTTTTGCCGGACAAAAATTCAATCCCTTACTTAGTACATCCAATTCCCCTTTTGTTAAAGTGTGGTGGGACAAATTGAAAATGCCCATATTAACAGGGTCTATTGTGGACCTCTTCTCTCTTTTTTGTTTGACCCTAAGGCCAGCCCTGGTTCCTCGGTAATGTTTTTTCTTTTTCCCACTCGCGGTGTAAGGAAGTGTATAATCTGGGGTTGGGTGCTCCTGACCCCCGGTAAAAAAGGAACACATTTATCCCCCTCACGGGTGTTGTCGATAGTGACAATACCTTTTATGGAATCATCACCAATTGTAGCCGTGGAAACCACCAAGGTGGGCATCTCCAACGAAGCCTGGTCGGGAGGTAA
This sequence comes from Anomaloglossus baeobatrachus, assembly GCF_048569485.1. Classification (NCBI taxonomy): domain Eukaryota; kingdom Metazoa; phylum Chordata; class Amphibia; order Anura; family Aromobatidae; genus Anomaloglossus; species Anomaloglossus baeobatrachus. The sequence goes on from NC_134355.1 coordinate 442,745,208, forward strand.
TGGGATATACTCATCATGTATGGACATATCCAATAGGTCCAATACATCTTTATCGATAGTGTCTTCTTCAGTCATCGAAATCTGAACTTTTTCTCGTTCTGCTTCTAAATCTCTATTTTTCCGTATTCTCTCTATTTGCAACCTGAGAGCTTCCAATTGTTTCCTAGTCTCCGTAAAATCTCTGGAGGTATTGTCAGAAACTACAGAGGAAACAGGATCTGCACAAACTGATGTAATCTGTTTGGGATTAGGAATAATGGTAAGATCACTGCCAGTGATTACAGTGAAAACCTCATCCATTGTAGTCTGTGGGAGAGATTCAGAAATGGGACCATCCCTAGGATTGGGTTTAGGAAGACATTTTGTCTGTCCCTCATCACCCATACCCGTACTATTGTTTCTAATAGACACATTGGAGTTTTTCCTATGAAATTTGCTATTGAAAAAATTCCTATGCTGACTATTACGTCTAGGTCTATGATTGAAAGGCGTTCTTTGTATTCCCTTATCAGAAGGTTCTGAACTTTTTTTGTCAGCAACCATATCTTGTCTATCCCGTTGTAATTTTTTAGATTTACGGAATATAGTGTCCTGTTCCATTTGAATTAGCCTGGTATTAATATCAGAATTATGGATTTTATATTCCGGATGTAAATCAAATTTGTTCAACTCTTTATACACATCATTAATATTATTTGTTGCTTCATCCGCAATAATCATTCTTTTCTTATGTAGGCACTGTAACATACTCTGCATACAGTTAGAAAGAATACCATCCCATTCTGCCGTAAACACCGAATCAGAAGGAAAAGGAGATTCATGATTAATTCTTAAGCCCCTAGGGCACAGTTTCTCCTCCATATAAATCATGAGGAATCTAGCATCCAAACCGAATCTGAGTTCCTCTTTCAATAAATCTTCCAATCGATGAAACAATTTTATCATACATGCAGTGTCCTCCTCAGAATATATATTCGGTAAATCAAGATCCCAATTGGTTCTCCGAACCACGGGTGCACCTACTGTTTGTAAGATCAATTTTTCTCTAGAGGAAAGTCGATTGTTAAAATATTCCATCTTAGGTGAAGAAACGACCCTCTGCTGCTGAATCCACACACAGAAGAAACTGGTCACGCCAGATCCAAGAAACACGTGCAAACACTGTGGAAAAGGAGCGCAATAGGGTCTTACCCGACAAACAATTGGGGTGTGATTACAAGAGGTTACTCACCAAGTGTGGTTGTGAAAGTCACAACCACTCTGCAGGCATCTGAAATAGGTCAAAGGCAGCAGTCATCCCTGTAATCGGTGAAAAATATGTGGAGAGTGGATGTTTAAAAACCGCGCCAAGGACCACTCATGAAGGAGATGGATTTAACGTGACTTTATTCCATGTTCAGGTCTACGCGTTTCAGGAGCGTCCGCTCCCTTCCTCAGGACAATACAGGCACAAGCACATCAAAATCAACGATCAAAGAATGAACCGAAAATTTTATACCTTCCGGTGTGACGTCATGAAGACGCCCACCTGACCCAGAAAAGAAAAAAATCGGCAGGAATTACATACATCCACTGAAAATACCAGTAACGTGACTTCAATGTAAAAGCCGCTTATCCGTATCAACATATCTATTTAAAATGTATAATAAAAACATCGGAAAAATATTATTTTTACAGTGCCATACTTCATATATATGGATATCCATACACGTAGTAGTAAATATATATTTTATAATTGTTTTTTTGTGTTGTTTTTTTGTTAGGGTATATGTTATGGCATTTGGAAATTGATTTACGTGCTTTTTAATTGTTGGTTCCTAATTATTGTATGTTTGTATTTTTATTGTTCATCTTCAGGTCCCACCTCTCATATTTTAATATTTTAATATTGTATCAATTTTTTGGGTTATTTTTGTTGTGATATAATTTTTATTTATATTGTGTGATTTTAATGAACATATCATTTATTAGATATTAATAGTATATATCTGATATTAATTCCTTCACATTTTATATTTTTGTTTTTTATATAAAAAGTTTTTTTCTTTATTTCCCCTTTTTTTCCTATTCTGTAATATTTCCTGTGTAATTTATCACGGGTTAATATTATTTTTTCTTTTTTCGCATGCGCAGTTGTGGTTTTCTCACGCTTTGAACTTTCCCGACCTCACCACTCTATCTTGCTTCTTACCTTTTTTCCGCATGCGCATATAGTTTTTTTCCCACGGTCTGAACTTTTCATGACCTCCTTTGTTTCTAGTAGTACAGTTTTTTGCTTCTGCAGTTTTTGTACATTACACCATTTTCTTAAGTTGTGGGTTGTGGGAGCGGGTTTTTATATACACCGCTACTCGTTTGGTATGGTTCAATGGTCTAATTCTCTGTCACATTCCTTAACTCATTGATTCCGTTTCTCTGCGGGTTCTATTCTGATTGAGTGCTGGGTCTATTCTCTACACATTAGCATATATATATAAAAAAAAAAAAATTTTTTTCACTGTCACAAACACTCTGTATTATATATTCCCCTTTTTTTTTTTTTTTTTTTTTTTTTTTTTTTGTGTGTTTCATTTTTATTTTTCCGATGTTTTTATTATACATTTTAAATAGATATGTTGATACGGATAAGCGGCTTTTACATTGAAGTCACGTTACTGGTATTTTCAGTGGATGTATGTAATTCCTGCCGATTTTTTTCTTTTCTGGGTCAGGTGGGCGTCTTCATGACGTCACACCGGAAGGTATAAAATTTTCGGTTCATTCTTTGATCGTTGATTTTGATGTGCTTGTGCCTGTATTGTCCTGAGGAAGGGAGCGGACGCTCCTGAAACGCGTAGACCTGAACATGGAATAAAGTCACGTTAAATCCATCTCCTTCATGAGTGGTCCTTGGCGCGGTTTTTAAACATCCACTCTCCACATATTTTTCTTGTGAAGATGCTGGCAGAAGATGGTAAGGATGTGTCATTATCCACAGTGAAACAAGTACTGTATCAATATGGGCTGAAAGGCTACTCTGCCAAGAAGAAGCTCCAAAAGAAACATAAAAAAGACAGATCAATGTTTGAAAATGCACACAGGAATAAAAACTTACATTTTTGGAGATGTCCTGTGGTCTGCCAAAATATAAATTGAACTTTCTGGCCATAATGACCATCATTACATTTGGAGGAAAAAGGGAGAAGGTTTTAAGCCTAAGAACACCATCCCAACTGTGAAACACAGGGATGGCAGCATCATGTTCTGGGGTTGTTTTGCTGCCTGAGGGACTGGTGCACTTCACAAAATAGATGGCATCATGAGGAAAGAAGAATATATGGCAATACTGAAGCAACATCTCAAGACATCAGCCAAGAACTTGAAGCTTGGGTGGAAATGGGTTTTCCAAATGGATAATGACCCAAATGATACTGCCAAACTGGTTACAAAGTGGCTTAAGGATAACAAAGTCAATGTTTTGGAGTGGCCATCACAATACCCTGATCTCAATCCTATTGAAAATTTATGGGCAAAGCTGAAAAGGAGGGTGTGAGCAAGGCAACCTACAAATATGGCTCAGTTACACCAATTCTGTTGTGAGGAATGGGCCCAAATTCCTACTAACTATTGTGAGAAGCTTGTTGAATGATATCCAAAACATTTGACCCAAATCATACAGTTTAAGGACAAATCTACCAAAAACTAATGAAATGTATGTAAACTTTTGACTTTGTAGGAAGTAATAAAAATGCCTTAAAACATTCTCTCTAATTATTCTGGTATTTGGCAAATATAAATAATTTGTGTAATCCTATTTGACCTAAAACTGGAAAGGTTTATTCTGATTTCATGTCAGATAGTGAGAAAAACATGCATATGTGTCTTTTTAGATAGTATAACTTCTGGTTTCAACTGTACGTACTTTTTGAAGGAACTCAACAAGGAAGTCATTATAAAAATCTTATAGATGTAGCCACAGATCTCCTGTGGATATAGGCTTTAGCAAATCTTAGTTACATAGTTACATAGGTTGAAAAAAGACCTAGGTCCATCTAGTTCAACCTTCCTCCACCAATTATTCATTTTGTCAATAAACCATTTATTGCCGAAAATGATGTGTGTACTGAGGAAATCATCCAGCCCTTTTTTAAAAGCTGTTATAGTATCTGCCATTACTACCTCTTGTGGTAGGGCATTCCACAGTCTGACTGCTCTAACTGTAAAGAACCCTTTCCTATTTAGTTGGCGGAATGACTTTCTTCCACTTGCAGTGAGTGCCCCCTGATCCTTAGTATTGTCTTTTGAAGGAATAATTCATGTGCCAATCCTTTATATTGACTACACATGTATTTATACATATAAATCAGATCTCCTCTGAAACGTCTTTTTTCTAAGCTTAACAAATCCAACTTTTCAACCTCTCATCATATGGGAGGCCTTCCATTCCTTGTAGTAGTCTAGTTGCCCGCCTTTGAACTGAATCTAACTTCTGAATGTCCTTTTTAAAATGTGGAGCCCAAAACTGGATCCCATATTCCAGATGTGGCCTTACAAGTGATTTATAGAGGGGTAACAATACATTGTGATCATGGGCTCTAATCTCTCTTTTTATACACCGTAAAATCTTGTTTGCTTTTGCAGCTGCAGCTTGAAACTGAATACTGCTGCTCAGCTTACTTGTAACCAGAATACCCACATCCTTCTCCTGTTCTGTACTCCCAAGTTTACTTCCATTTAATGTATACGCAGTTATAGGATTACTCCGTCCTATGTGTATTACTCTAAATTTATCAACATTAAATCTCATTTGCCAAGTGTCTGCCAATTCAGACATCTTTTCCAGATCATTTTGTAATATTGTACTATCAAGATCCGTTTTTAGTATCCCACATAGTTTGGTGTCATCGGCAAAGACTGACACTTTAGTCTTAATCCCAACCACAAGGTCATTAATAAAGAGATTAAAGTATTGGTCTTCTCACAGATCCCTGCAGTACCTCACTGCTGACTATAGCCCATTTAGAGAATATACCACTTATGACTACTCTTTGCTTCCTATCTTTTAGCCAATTCCTTAGCGATTTGCATATAGTTCCCCTAGTCCCTGCTTCTAGAGCTTCAGTATAAGGCTATTATGTGGGACACTATCAAATGCCTTTGCAAAGCCCAAATAGATCACATCAGCTGCATTACCAATATCCAGATTTGCACTTACGTCCTCATAAACTCCAAGATGTCAAGATGTTGGTTAGGTACAACTTATCATTTGTGAATCCATGCTGTCTGTCAGTTATTATTTTTTCTCTAAATAATTTTGCATGTCATCTCTTAAAATGCCCTCAAAATCTTTGCACACTACTGATGTCAGACTTACTGGATGGGAGTTGCCTGGATCCACCCTCTTACCTTTCTTTAATATCGGTACCACATCAGCAATCCACCAATCCTGAGGCACCAACCCTGTTACAAGAGATTTTTAGAAGATAAGATACAGTGGTTTGTCAATTATTGAGCTCAATTCCCTTAATATTTGTGAATGAATGCCATTAGGCCCCGGGGATTTGTCAATGTTTAATTTACTCAGACGCAGGTGTACTTCTTCTTGTCTTAAATTAGTTATATGAGGTGAAGAACTTTGATTTTTGGCTTGTTGAATGATGCCTAGAACAGTCAGTTCCTTGGTGAACATGGATGAGAAGTGCCAGTTTAATATCTCAGGTTTTTCTTTGTCCTCTATAATCATCCTGTTATTATCTTTTAAAAGGCTGATATCATCCTTTGTTTTCCTATTGGCATTGATGTATTTAGAAAAATAAATGGAATTTATTTAATTTCGTTGGTGATTTGTGGTTCAGTAGCTAATTTTGCTAGCTTGATTTCTTTTTCACATAAATCTTTCTGTCTCTTGATATAATTCCAATCACACTTGATTACTTTGAGATAAGAACTCTCTGGGGGCCATATAGTCACTTCCAGGAATCCTTGTATTTTGGGTGTTGTTGTCCTCCTGCAGACAAAATATGAAGCCAACCAATCAGATGCCTTCCTGTTGGTATTATATGATAATATTTTCCTGCCTGCATTTCTCAGCATTGAGGACAATATTAATCCTGAATAAATATCTAACTGTATTTACTAAAATGCAGCCCACAACATGTAAGGAACCTACATCATGCTTTGTTGTTGCCTGTAGACACTAATTATTGTGCTGCTCTCAAGCCCTTAGGCCAGGAGTCCCCAACCTGTAACTTGGGAGCCACATGTGGCTTGCATGCCCATGATGTGTCGCTTGCAGCTGTTTATTAACTAAGTGCATTTGAACCAGGTATTGCAAACAGCTATGACGAGCAGGTCTCCAGATGGTGACATTTGTGACTAGCCCCACACAGAAGAAAATGAAAGTAGGAATGCCTAGATATTGGTATACTACCTCAGTGTGGTGATTTCTGTGGTAAAGATTTAGCTGTCATTATCCTGGTAATGGGGACTCTAAGGGGTACTTTGCAAGCTGCGATATCGCAAGCCGATGCACCCCCGTCGCAGCAGCGATATCTTGTGATTGCTGCCGTAGCAAACATTATCGCTACGGCAGCTTCACACGCACTCACCTGCCCTGCGACGTCGCTCTGGCCGGCGACCCGCCTCCTTATTAAGGGGGCGGGTCATGCGGCGTCATAGCGACGTCACACGGCAGGCGGCCAATAGAAGCGGAGGGGCGGAGATGAGCGGGACGTAAACATCCCGCCCACCTCCTTCCTTCCGCATAGCTGGCGTGAGCCGCAGGACGCAGGTAGGAGATGTTCCTCGCTCCTGCGGCTTCACACACAGCGATGTGTGCTGCCGCAGGAACGAGGAACAACATCGTAACATCGGTCATTTCCAAATTATGGAAATGACCGACTCTACATTGATGATACGATTACGACGATTTTGCGCTCGTTAATCGTATCAAAAAGGCTTTACACACTACGATATCGACAGCGATGCCGGATGTGAGTCACTTTCAATTTGACCCCACCAACATCGCACCTGCGATGTTGTAGTGTGCAAAGTGCCCCTAAGTGTCACTACTCTGAGGACCAGGCGATAAATATGGTTCGCAACCCTCTCAGAGCACAATGTGGCTCTCAACACCAGAAAGGTTGGGGATCGTTGCCTTAGTCAAATAAACTGCCTTCTGCTACAGTCAAATATTTCACATTTTTACTCATCAGGCAAGAGCAACTATTGCCATATTTCAACAAGCTCAGTTCCTATGTTTCTAATACAACCCCGTATACAACACATTACTCTATGTATTATTTTTCCAATGTTCTAGGATTGTCTGAAGTTTTCTTGCCTTGACAAGTAGTCATCATAATCACAAACCCTCTTCTTTCTCTTGTATATTCATTTTGTTTCATCTAGTCAAAGAAAATACCTCCACATGAAGGTTACCAATCATTATTCAGAAAAATTATAATGAAGCAAAGAAGATATCCAAAGTAATTATATGTAAAGAAAAAAGCTTGATTCAAGCTGGACAAAAACATTCATTTTATGTCATGTAAACAGTTCACAATTATTGAGTCTATTCACTTTGGTAGCACATAATTAGAGATGCAAATATTCGTTTTGTGTCTCAAGGTATAAAATGCTACTTAACTATTGAATTATGCCATTTATTTAGGGATAAATTAATTATTACTTGAAAAACTTGATTGAATACAGTGTAAATAGAAGAACATTTCAAAAAGAAAAGTAACATTTAATCATTACTAGTGATGGACCAACCTGGACTGTAAAAGTCCACATCGACGCGGGTACAGAAGTACCCGAGCACTGACCGCGGGCACAGAATTCTCAGGTAACGATCCTGCAACTCAGGTACTTTAAAAAATAAGAAGGAAAAGTAAAGAAAAAAAGGGAAAGAAGGCGCATTATATTTACTATATAAACCTACATTTAGACCTGCGTGATTATATGGTGCATTAGAGGAAATACACAAAAATCTCAAAAAGTATACAAATTTTATTAACATGATATTAACAGCACAGAATGTCACATGATTAGAGACGGATGTCAAAAAGGACACAGTTAAAAGTCATTCCCCTTAAAAACACAGAAAAAACAATCCTGGGACAGTGTGGTATAAAGTTGGTATAGTTGTAGTGGTCAAAAAAATTGGATATATACATACACCCTAAAGTACATCAAAGCTAATTTGCACAAGAACACCAATCTAATGTGCTTCAGCAGTCATAAGAAGGTGTATGATTATACCCCTAATACATCAGAAATACTAATACTGACATTCCAGCAGATGTAATCAACAACTGATACACAGAGTTAATGCAACATGCAGATGCAGGCATCCTATACATATAAATAACCATCATAGATTACAAAGATCAAGGCATGCATTACTGCAGTTGGGTTATTGATTAGTACCCATATAATGATTTACCAAACTTCAGGTCAAGAAGTATATAATACCCCAAATGCATACCATGCCGACCTACCACCCAAAGATAGAGGAGGGAGGGGTAGGCAAGGGGTTTGACCAAAAAAGGGGTTGGTAATCTGCTGGAGGCAGATTAAAGGTAATCAGAGACCACTACCTGTTGGACCACACTGCCCAGCACCTCTACGCGCGTTTCACACTCGCTTCGTCAGGAGGTGCTGTGACAGGGAGGTGGTCATCTTTTTATTGCACAGGGCTCACCTGAGGCCCATCAGTGGCGCGCGGCGCGCGGCGACGGCCATGCCGCCCACTCCAGCCGGCGTCCCGGAAGTCGTATTGCGCATGTGCGCTAATCGCTTCACTCATTGGGCGCCGGCTGCAGGGGAGGGACAGACACCGACACACATCGCGCGCACGGGCATCAGTGAGTCCAGCGCCATCTTGGTTGAGGGCAAAACTCCTGGCAGCCAGCATAGATCACAAGAAATCATACATATATTACTGGAATATTGTTTTTTTGCATTAATCATAGTGCAAATACACAATATCACATATAGAAGATGCATAATGTACTGATCCAAAGGTTTGTGGAAAACGCGGCACACAGGGATACCAACATACATTATCAAGCCATCTATAGCAAAAGGATTTGTTTATTACAAGGTTATCCCGTGCGTCGCATGTCCACAACCAAGACAGGACACCATGCATATCATAAAAGCTGAAATAAAATTATATTGCTCCAATATTTAATATATATATTGATGTACATAAATCCTGGAATGTTGTTCCATCATATTATATCGCACAGATGTTTAGTATGCAGATTGGTGCACATAGATCCTAAACCGCAATTCCATCATATATGCAGAGAATCCACACATAACTGGCCTCCAAAAATTCGCTCTCCCCAAGCCCTGTATATAAGAATCAAAGAAAAAGAGATTTAAAAAAATGACCATAAAAATCAGACAGAGAGCAATAAGCCCGAGGAGGCAGCTCAAGTCAGACCCAAACAATAAGTACCACACAGAACATGATTGAACAAGGATAATCAGTATATACCAAGAGCGCATGAGAACAGGATTTGAAACAGGAGTTCAGGTATCCACAGGGAGGGTGGTCACAGAAAGGACCTGTGGTCACAGAAAGGGCTTAAAGGACACCAGATCATTTAGGCCCTGGGGCTTGACGGTCTCCAATGTGGTAATCCACTTCACCTCCTTCTGGGCCAATACCTTTCTGTGATCACCTCCCCTCGTACCGAAATAAATCCTATCTATCCCTCTGAATTTCAGGAGACGCCAATTACAGCTATGCTTTTCCCGGAAGTGCCTGGGTATATTATTAAGGGCATCAATTTCTTCCGCTGTTTTGACTTTTGCAGCTTTTTTGATGTCCCTAATGTGCTCAAGGACCCTGACTCTGAATTCCCGGGAAGTCAACCCTACATAAATTAATCCGCAGGGGCACTTAGCCCAATAAACAACAAACGTTGTCCTGCAGTTGATAGTATGTACAATCTTGTAGGACTTAGTATTAGATGCGTCATGGAAGGAAAAAGACCTTTCCATTTGAGGACAGGCCCCACAATCTCCACAAGCAAAAGAACCCCATTTGGGTCCCCTTGTCAAACCCAAAAATGTAGAGGGGGGTGGGACATAATGACTCTTTACTATCATGTCCTTTATTGTTTTGGACCTACGTGGCGTAACTGATGGCCAAGCCGAAATAGCTTTTGCTAAATCCCCATCAGACATAAGAATAGGCCAATAGCGTGCTATAACTTCATTCATTTCCCTCCACTGAGAGTGATAGGCCGTAATGAATCTGACTTTTTGATCCGATCTTTTTGTACTTGGTTTAAGGAGATTATCTCTCGGGGTAAGTCTTGCCCTCTCATAGCCAGACTCAATCGATCTATCACTATAGTGGCGGGACTTAAACCGCCTCCTAAGGTCCGCGGCCTGGCCCTCAAACAAAACATTGTCCGAACAAACCCTACGGGCCCTCAAAAACTGACCTGTTGGTATGGAGTTGATGACTTGTGGGGGATGAGAAGATTTTGCACTAAGAAGGGAGTTAACTGCTGTTCCTTTTCTAAAGATGTCCGTCACAACAGAGCCGTCCACTCCCCTCATTATTCTGATGTCCAGAAACTCTATTGAGTTAGGGCTGCAACAATAAGTTAATTTAATGTTAGAATCATTCACATTCAGAGAGCACATAAACCTCTCCAATTCCTCCTGTCCACCCTGCCAAACGTCCGCAGTCATCATTATAACATCATCCAGATTTTTGGATTATTATTTACAACCTTTGATGTTCGACTTACCCTCCTATATTCGGGACTCAGCTGACCTGCTGGTGCGGATACAGGACTTGTATTTGGGGGATGATGTTATAATGATGACAGCGGACGTAGAATCATTGTACACGTCTATTGCACACTCTGATGGGTTAAGGGCTGTAGAGTTTTATTTAAGCACTACCTCTCTTGATAGTAATCTTGTTTCCCTCCTGCTCACCCTGCTGAAATTTATCCTCATCCACAACTTTTTCCTGTTTAAGGGGCGCTACTATCTCCAGGAGAGGGGCACGGCTATGGGGGCGTCTTGTGCGCCCTCGTATGCGTGCCTCTTCCTGGGGTATTGGGAGCGCTCCATTCAATATCCTGACAGTGATGGTGGTTCAGTTTTGTTGTGGGTGAGGTATATAGATGATGTGTTCATGGTTTGGCAGGGTGGACAGGAGGAATTGGAGAGGTTTATGTGCTCTCTGAATGTGAATGATTCTAACATTAAATTAACTTATTGTTGCAGCCCTAACTCAATAGAGTTTCTGGACATCAGAATAATGAGGGGAGTGGACGGCTCTGTTGTGACGGACATCTTTAGAAAAGGAACAGCAGTTAACTCCCTTCTTAGTGCAAAATCTTCTCATCCCCCACAAGTCATCAACTCCATACCAACAGGTCAGTTTTTGAGGGCCCGTAGGGTTTGTTCGGACAATGTTTTGTTTGAGGGCCAGGCGGCGGACCTTAGGAGGCGGTTTAAGTCCCGCCACTATAGTGATAGATCGATTGAGTCTGGCTATGAGAGGGCAAGACTTACCCCGAGAGATAATCTCCTTAAACCAAGTACAAAAAGATCGGATCAAAAAGTCAGATTCATTACGGCCTATCACTCTCAGTGGAGGGAAATGAATGAAGTTATAGCACGCTATTGGCCTATTCTTATGTCTGATGGGGATTTAGCAAAAGCTATTTCGGCTTGGCCATCAGTTACGCCACGTAGGTCCAAAACAATAAAGGACATGATAGTAAAGAGTCATTATGTCCCACCCCCCTCTACATTTTTGGGTTTGACAAGGGGACCCAAATGGGGTTCTTTTGCTTGTGGAGATTGTGGGGCCTGTCCTCAAATGGAAAGGTCTTTTTCCTTCCATGACGCATCTAATACTAAGTCCTACAAGATTGTACATACTATCAACTGCAGGACAACGTTTGTTGTTTATTGGGCTAAGTGCCCCTGCGGATTAATTCATGTAGGGTTGACTTCCCGGGAATTCAGAGTCAGTGTCCTCGAGCACATTAGGGACATCAAAAAAGCTGCAAAAGTCAAAACAGCGGAAGAAATTGATGCCCTTAATAATATACCCAGGCACTTCCGGGAAAAGCATAGCTGTAATTGGCGTCTCCTGAAATTCAGAGGGATAGATAGGGTTTATTTCGGTACAAGGGGAGGTGATCACAGAAAGGTATTGGCCCAGAAGGAGGTGAAGTGGATTACCACATTGGAGACCGTCAAGCCCCAGGGCCTAAATGATCTGGTGTCCTTTAAGCCCTTTCTGTGACCACAGGTCCTTTCTGTGACCACCCTCCCTGTGGATACGTCTGCCCTGAACTCCTGTTTCAAATCCTGTTCTCATGCGCTCTTGGTATATACTGATTATCCTTGTTCAATCATGTTCTGTGTGGTACTTATTGTTTGGGTCTGACTTGAGCTGCCTCCTCGGGCTTATTGCTCTCTGTCTGATTTTTATGGTCATTTTTTTAAATCTCTTTTTCTTTGATTCTTATATACAGGGCTTGGGGAGAGCGAATTTTTGGAGGCCAGTTATGTGTGGATTCTCTGCATATATGATGGAATTGCGGTTTAGGATCTATGTGCACCAATCTGCATACTAAACATCTGTGCGATATAATATGATGGAACAACATTCCAGGATTTATGTACATCAATATATATATTAAATATTGGAGCAATATAATTTTATTTCAGCTTTTATGATATGCATGGTGTCCTGTCTTGGTTGTGGACATGCGACGCACGGGATAACCTTGTAATAAACAAATCCTTTTGCTATAGATGGCTTGATAATGTATGTTGGTATCCCTGTGTGCCGCGTTTTCCACAAACCTTTGGATCAGTACATTATGCATCTTCTATATGTGATATTGTGTACTTGCACTATGATTAATGCAAAAAAACAATATTCCAGTAATATATGTATGATTTCTTGTGATCTATGCTGGCTGCCAGGAGTTTTGCCCTCAACCAAGATGGCGCTGGACTCACTGATGCCCGTGCGCGCGATGTGTGTCGGTGTCTGTCCCTCCCCTGCAGCCGGCGCCCAATGAGTGAAGCGATTAGCGCACATGCGCAATACGACTTCCGGGACGCCGGCTGGAGTGGGCGGCATGGCCGTCGCCGCGCGCCGCGCGCCACTGATGGGCCTCAGGTGAGCCCTGTGCAATAAAAAGATGACCACCTCCCTGTCACAGCACCTCCTGACGAAGCGAGTGTGAAACGCGCGTAGAGGTGCTGGGCAGTGTGGTCCAACAGGTAGTGGTCTCTGATTACCTTTAATCTGCCTCCAGCAGATTACCAACCCCTTTTTTGGTCAAACCCCTTGCCTACCCCTCCCTCCTCTATCTTTGGGTGGTAGGTCGGCATGGTATGCATTTGGGGTATTATATACTTCTTGACCTGAAGTTTGGTAAATCATTATATGGGTACTAATCAATAACCCAACTGCAGTAATGCATGCCTTGATCTTTGTAATCTATGATGGTTATTTATATGTATAGGATGCCTGCATCTGCATGTTGCATTAACTCTGTGTATCAGTTGTTGATTACATCTGCTGGAATGTCAGTATTAGTATTTCTGATGTATTAGGGGTATAATCATACACCTTCTTATGACTGCTGAAGCACATTAGATTGGTGTTCTTGTGCAAATTAGCTTTGATGTACTTTAGGGTGTATGTATATATCCAATTTTTTTGACCACTACAACTATACCAACTTTATACCACACTGTCCCAGGATTGTTTTTTCTGTGTTTTTAAGGGGAATGACTTTTAACTGTGTCCTTTTTGACATCCGTCTCTAATCATGTGACATTCTGTGCTGTTAATATCATGTTAATAAAATTTGTATACTTTTTGAGATTTTTGTGTATTTCCTCTAATGCACCATATAATCACGCAGGTCTAAATGTAGGTTTATATATATTTTGCTTGGTAGACATGCATATGTAAATATGGATCTCTATTTCCACTTTTGGATTTGCATTATATTTACTAGTCTGCAACATTGCTTCCGGACAGCGCATACTACTTCCAGCGATACTCATTATTAGAGTTGAGCGCGGTTCGCGGTTCGAGGTTCTCCAGTTCGTGGCTCGAGTGATTTTGGGGGCTGTTCTAGATCGAACTAGAACTCGAGCTTTTTTGCTAAAGCTCGATAGTTCTAGATACGTTCGAGAACGGTTATAGCAGCAAAAAAAACAGCTAATTCCTAGCTGGCTTTCCGCTGTAATAGTGTAAGTCACTCTGTGACTCACACTGTTATGACATTTCAGTGTATAGTGTGCGGGAACAGCGCATTCAGATCACTGCTGTATGTATAATCGCGATCGCCATTTTTTTTTTTTTTCCCTTGTCTTCCTTCCCTAAGCGCGCGCGTGTAGTGGGGAGGGCCAGCATGTCAGCCAATCCCAGACACACACACAGCTAAGTGGACTTTTAGCCAGAGAAGCAATCGCATGTGTGATAGGATGTCTATGTCACATGTCCCTGCATTATAAAACCGGACATTTTCCTCCAGCACGCCATTATCTGCCTTCTGCGTCCTTGGTGTCAGACATCACTGGCGCAGCTCCTATCGCCGATACTGCTGTATACGCTCCATACACAGCGCTGGACAGCTTAGGGATAGCACTTTCTATCAGTCCTTTTAATGGCTCATACCAGCAGGGTCAGAGCCATAGGTGACAGAGTTTAAAACAGAGTTTAACAGCTACACAAGATGACAGCGTCTGTGTAGCTAAGGTCAGGGATTTCCTCGCTGCATTTCCCCATTAGGAGGGATAGAAAGGCAGGCTTCCTTTCCTCTACCCAGAGACCCACAACCCTGCCACTGTACCCTCCTGTCCTCTGCACACTCCAACTCATTATAACTAAGCCATTATACTAGCAAACACTGAGTGAACTTAGTGGCATCCTAAACGTGGCTATTGGACTTCTGTATAGTCCCACTAGTGCAAAGATATTTGCAGCACGTCTGCCTGCATTGCACACTCAAACTCATTATAACTAAGCCATTATACTAGCAAACACTGAGTGAACTTAGTGGCATCCTAAACGTGGCTATTGGACTTCTGTATAGTCCCACTAGTGCAAAGATATTTGCAGCACGTCTGCCTGCATTGCACACTCAAACTCATTATAACTAAGCCATTATACTAGCAAACACTGAGTGAACCTAGTGTCATCCTAAACGTGGCTATTGGACTTCTGTATAGTCCCACTAGTGCAAAGATATTTGCAGTACGTCTGCCTGCATTGCACACTCAAACTCATTGTTACTAAGCCATTATACTAGCAAACACTGAGTGAACCTAGTGGCATCCTAAACGTGGCTATTGGACTTCTGTATAGTCCCACTAGTGCAAAGATATTTGCAGCACGTCTGTCTGCATTGCACACTCAAACTCATTATAACTAAGCCATTATACTAGCAAACACTGAGTGAACTTAGTGGCATCCTAAACGTGGCTTTTGGACTTCTGTATAGTCCCACTAGTGCAAAGATATTTGCAGCACGTCTGCCTGCATTGCACACTCAAACTCATTATAACTAAGCTATTATACTAGCAAACACTGAGAGAACCTAGTGGCATCCTAAACGTGGCTATTGGACTTCTGTATAGTCCCACTAGTGCAAAGATATTTGCAGCACGTCTGCCTGCATTGCACACTCAAACTCATTGTTACTAAGCCATTATACTAGCAAACACTGAGTGAACCTACTGGCATCCTAAACGTGGCTGTTGGACTTCTGTATAGTCCCACTAGTACAAAGATATTTGCAGCACGTCTGCCTGCATTGCACACTCAAACTCATTGTTACTAAGCCATTATACTAGCAAACACTGAGTGAACCTAGTGGCATCCTAAACGTGGCTATTGGACTTCTGTATAGTCCCACTAGTGCAAAGATATTTGCAGCACGTCTGCCTGCATTGCACACTCAAACTCATTCTAACTAAGCCATTATACTAGCAAACACTGAGTGAACTTAGTGGCATCCTAAACGTGGCTATTGGACTTCTGTATAGTCCCACTAGTGCAAAGATATTTGCAGCACGTCTGCCTGCATTGCACACTCCAACTCATTGTTACTAAGCCATTATACTAGCAATTTATGCTGCCAGTTTAAGGGCCGTAGTTGCATTGTCAGGGATATTTATTCTTTATTATTCTGCTGTTAATAAAGCTAGACCACCGCTGCAATCTACACCACCTCTCAATTTTTACTACCACATTTTCAGTGCACAATCTTGTCGCAATCAACATGAGTGGCAAAATGACAGATGCTGGTGGAAAGGGGAAGAGCCGTGGTGGAAAAGGAAAAAAAGGGTTTATCCGTGGGGAAGGTGGCAAAGCTCCATTAACATCTGCTGAAGATAGACCATCTACTAGCAAAAGTAAGATGTCTACTACTTACCGTGGACAATCCGATGTGCTCCCTTTTTTACGGACACAAACAACAGGAACAAAGGTAGATGATGGCCAAAAAAGGAAAATGCTTGAATGGATCTCAAGTGGTCCAACAAGTGCCCTCTCAGCCACCTCAAGTACCGCATCCAAAAAACACCAGTCCTCTGAGTTGTCATCCCAATCAAACTTGCTTTCTCCCAGCTCTGAAGTCTCCATCAGCCCTGCACAGTATGGTGGAACTGAGATGGCTGAGTCTGCAGAGCTGTTCAGTCACACTATAGCCTGGGAATCAGAGGTCTGCTCCCAAGCTACAGTGAGTACAGACCAGGAAATGGTCTGCAGTGATGCCCAGAACCTTTGTGACTCTGATTCTGGCCGTGAGGACCAAGTTTCTGAGCATAATGTTGACCCTTTGTCACAAACTGTAACAACTGTGGTTATAGACAATGAGGAACATACTGATGACGATGAGACGCAGATACCAGATTGGGATGACAACTTAAATATTCGGTCAGGGCAAGAAGAGGCTCGGTCTGAGGGTGAGGGGAGTGCAAACACAACAATTGATGATGAAGTTCTAGATCCCACCTACTGTCAACCCACAGTCAGGCACTCGAGGAGGTCAACAGAGGCGGTGGAGGAGGATGCAACCGACGACGAAGTTACCTTGCGCCTTCCTGGACAGAGTCGGAGCACTGGTAGCACGTCTACAACTGCATCATCAGCCACCACTCTGCCTCTGAGCACTAGTTGGGGGGCTCAGCAGGTCGCATGCCCTCTAAGCCTTGCCTAGCTTGGTCCTTTTTTGACATAGAAAAAGATCGCCCAAATTATGTGATGTGTAAAATTTGTCGTGATTCTGTTAGTAGAGGTCAAAACCTCAGCAGTTTGACAACTTCTTCCATGAATCGTCACATGAATAAATATCATAGGTCCCAGTGGGAAGCTCACCATGCTGCAATGCGGCCTAGCGGAGCGAACCATCCACGGCCTGCCCCTTCCAGTGCATCCGCGCACTCTTCATCTTCTAGGACTGTGGGGACAGCTGTCACACCTGGTTTTCCACGCACAACTTCCACCACTGTAACCGCAACAGGCAGTTTGCTTGGTAGGTCGTCAGTTGGTTTGGAAGGGGAAACAAGTGCGTGTGTACAGCTCTCTCAGACATCGATAGCACCAACGTTGGATGAAGGCAACATCATGTCTCCACCTGCACTTTCCTCACAAACCTGCATTTTTCCAGTGACACCCTACTCAACACCGTCTACACACAGCAGCCAGATCTCTGTCCCTCAGATGTGGACAAATAAAAGGCCATTTCCTGCGACCCATGACAAAGCTAAGAGGTTGACTTTATCCCTCTGTAAGCTCTTGGCTACCGAAATGCTGCCTTTCCGCCTGGTGGACACACAGGATTTTAGAGACCTTATGTCTGTCGCTGTGCCCCAGTACCAGATGCCCAGTCGCCACTACTTCTCTAAGAAAGGTGTGCCCGCGCTACACCAGCATGTCGCACACAACATCACCGCTTCCTTGAGAAACTCTGTGTGTGAACGGGTGCATTTCACCACCGATACTTGGACCAGTAAGCATGGACAGGGACGTTACATGTCGCTGACTGGGCACTGGGTAACTATGGTGATAGATGGTGAAGGGTCTGCTACACAAGTCTTGCCGTCCCCACGACTTGTGTGTCAATCCTCTGTCTGTCCAAGTTCCGCCACTGCTTCTGCCTCCTCCACCTCATCTGTGTCCTCCACCGCCGCCCCAAGCCTGCCTGGTCAGGCCAGCAGCGTTCTCACTGCGCAGAAGGAATCACGCACCCCTCATTACTATGCTGGCAGCAGAGCGCAAAGGCATCAGGCGGTCTTTAGCTTGACATGTCTTGGGAATAAGAGTCACACAGCTGAGGAGTCGTGGTCAGCTCTGCGGTCCGAGTTTAATAAATGGTTGTCTCCACTCAACCTGCAGCCTGGTAAGGCCGTGTGCGACAATGCTGCAAACCTGGGTGCGGCCCTTCGCCTGGGCAAGGTGACACACGTGCCTTGTATGGCTCACGTGTTGAACCTTGTTGTCCAGCAATTTTTAACACACTATCCCGGCCTAGATGGCCTTCTGACCAGGGCACGAAAACTGTCTGCTCACTTCCGCCGTTCAACCGCCGCAGCTTAGCGACTTGCATTGCTCCAGAAGTCTTTCGGCCTGCCGGTTCATCGCCTGAAATGCGATGTGGCGACACGCTGGAATTCGACTCTCCACATGTTACAGCGACTGTGGCAACACTGCCGAGCCCTGGTGCAATACGTCGTGACGTATAGCCTGGGCCAACAAGATGGAGAGGTGGGGCAGATCACCCTGATGGAGTGGTCTCAGATCAAGGACCTATGCACCCTTCTGCACAGTTTCGACATGGCGACGAATATGTTTAGCGCTGACAATGCCATTATCAATGTATAAAGAAAAGAGCTACATATAACAGGGAGCACACCCACAATAGTATATATATATATATATATATATATATATATATATATATATATATATATTTATATATATAAAAGGCAGTCTTTATTGCAACAGCAAGAATAAAAACACTAAAAAATGTGACACACAAGATAACACGGCCTGAAACCCCTTGTGACCCCCGTCATGTACACAGCATGAGCAATAATATGCGATAATGAAGACGTCATACATATAACTTATAAATCATGCAAAATTGTATAAAGGCTGATGAAATATCTCACATAAATGCACAATGCCAACTGGCTTGTACACAATCAGAAAAACCTGCTTAGAAGATATATATAACCATATAGTAACAGTGCCCACTGGCCATGAAAAACAGTCATATCCCAAAGGAAAATATATATATATAGATGGCAGACAGTACCAATATATGTCAGTGGAGCAGTATCACCTCCCAGACCACATATAAGGCAAGCAGTTATCCCTCCACAGGCGACCACTATATAAAATGTGGCAGCCAGATAATGGCAAAGAACTATACCATGTGCAAGTAAGCATTACTCTTAGGGTGGTGCACCTGCCTTGTTTATTTCCCTTGGTCCTCCTTTGCCCTCATTGTTGTGGGCTTTTCTAAGGTAGCACACCTGGTATTGAATATTTTAATATTGTTAGTATTATACACAAATTGCATATTTTGGCCGTGGTGGGGATCCCATATGGACTGGGAATCGCGTGAAGCGGCATGTTTGGCCCAATCTGGCCATGTGTTTGGACTGAGTACTCATACTATCAGCAGTACAGATGAGTTTACATTGCTCACTTCTGATTTGACCACAGCCCACAAAACTGGCATAAGATTGTGGTGGAACATCCGGTATCTTGAGGAGTATTTGCGCATTGGGATTGTACCGAGGGGCCTTCGGGTCTCGATTTTTCCGGCCTGGGAACCTTCCCTGGATTTCCAGGAGACGTGGGAGCAGGGTCTGGGTCGCTGTTCTAATATATTGATCAATATGTTGTTAGAACATGATAGAACACTTTTGGCAACAACCAAAACCAATATAAAAGACCTTGAAACAAAATTAGCCAAAATTGATAATCAAGCCCAGGTTCTGATGTTCCAGCAAAAGTTGAAAGATTCTATGGATGTGTATGAGAAAGACATTATAGATAAAAAAAGGAAGAAATTTCATCGTGATCAGACCGATTTCGATACTAAGTCGGCGTATAGATGGAAGCATAAAGGGAATCTGAGACGTCCGACATGCTCTAGGAATTATGTCCCTCGGCAAACTGGCCAGACATCCACTGCTGGCAATAGTTCCAGTGATTTTTTGTCCTCGGTGGACAGCGACCCAGACGCCGGACCAGAAGAGGGGGCCAGCGGGTGCGTTCATTCACCGAGATACACCAGATCCAGGAATCGGGGACCCCAGCGTACCAACATGGGGAGGGCCAAGCGTCCTTAGAGATGGCCTCTGTCTCAGAGCCGGCTGGCCAGGTGAGTGATGATAAACTCCGGATTATTAATCTGACTGATTACACACTGACCTCACAGGAGACGTCTGTGTTGGAAAGAGGTCTCACCTTTTCTCCGACATGTGCATTGGACAAATTTACTCTGACCAAGGACCTCTTTTTGTTCTGCAGAAACCTTATTTTTCAGGTCCTGTATAATAAACCTACGGTTATTGACAATATAAGATCGGAGGAGCAGAATGCGTTTCAAGATCTTCTGGATCTACTACAAGAAAACGAGAGTGGCCCAGGTAAGCCTCGTTTCCCCTTTAAGAACAAATCCACTGCAAACCCCCCCCTTTCATTGGTATCAGCTGTCCGTATCTTTTTTGAACTTGTTAAAGCAGATATTTACAAATTGCAACTTTTTACACCAAGGGCCCCTAATCTCAGTCGGGCAGAGAAACTAGCTATTCAGAGCTTGAAAAATAATAAGAACTTCTTGGTGAAAGAGGCGGACAAGGGGGGGAATGTGGTGATTTGGCCAGTGGATTTATATTTGGAAGAGGCTAACCGACAGTTGAGTAATAAGGAGTTTTACTCCAGACTCCCATCTGATCCCACCCCCTTTTTTACATCTAAATTTCGACACCTATTGGATTTTGCCTGGCAATTGGGGATCATCACTGAGAGTGAGAAGAAGTATTTGTGGATCGAGCACCCGATTATTCCAACCTTTTATATGCTACCGAAGGTGCATAAATCCATAATTAAGCCACCTGGTCGACCTATTGTGGCAAGCATTGGTAGTTTATGCGAGAAAGCCAGTGTTTATGTGGATTTTTTTCTCCAACCACTGGTTAGCGCGTTGCCATCGTTCATTCAGGACTCTTCACATTTCATTCGGATTTGCCAAGATATTGTACTTCTTCCAGGTGACCTTTTGGTCACCTGTGATGTCGAATCCTTATATACCAATATCAGGCACAGGGATGGTATGCATGCGGTCACACACTTTCTGGACCTCCAGGGTGGGTCT
Source organism: Anomaloglossus baeobatrachus (assembly GCF_048569485.1). Taxonomy (NCBI): domain Eukaryota; kingdom Metazoa; phylum Chordata; class Amphibia; order Anura; family Aromobatidae; genus Anomaloglossus; species Anomaloglossus baeobatrachus. The sequence goes on from NC_134355.1 coordinate 442,766,606, forward strand.
GACCGCATGCATGATTCATTTTTGATTGAATTGCTGGAGTTCATTCTCCAGCATAACTACTTTCTATTTGATAGAAAGTTCTATAGACAGATTTCTGGGGTGGCAATGGGCGCACGGTGCGCACCGGCTTTTGCCAACCTCTTTTTGGGGTGGTGGGAGTCCACTATTGTCTATTCACTACCCGCCTTCAGTACTCATGTCATGCATTGGCATCGTTACATTGTCGACGTATTTTTTGTGTGGCGGGGCTCTGAGGAGGATTGTGCGCAGTTTTTGACGTCTTTGAATAACAACAGGTTCAATATATTTTTGACCTCTACCATCTCTTCTTCTACAGTCACGTTTTTGGACCTGGAAGTGTCAACTAAGGGTAGTGCGCTCTCTACAAATCTGTATCGTAAGGCCACCTCCACAAACAGTCTTCTTCAATACCAGAGCTTTCATCCCCTGCACATTCGACAAGGTATTCCGACTGGCCAGTTTTTGCATATTAGACGCAATTGTACTGATGATGCCAATTATCAACAACAGGCTAAAAATCTCACTTCTAGATTTCTTGAACGTGGCTATCCCAGGAGCACCATCTCCAGAGCCCACCAACGGGCCAAGTCAGAGTCGCAATTGTCACTTGTTACTCCAAAATGTCGGACGAATGATGCTCGCACTCGGTTCATCACTACGTACAATGACCAATGGGGTAAGATCAAAAACATTTTACAGAAGCATTGGGATATTTTGGTGGCGGACACTCAAACAGCACAGGTGGTTAGCCCTCATCCCTTGCTGACAGCCAGAAGAGCTCCTAATTTGAAGGACACTCTTGTTGTCAGCCATTTTTCTGGGATTTGCCACAAATTAAATCGGGGTATATCTCTTAGGGGATCCTTTCCATGTGGCAACTGCAGTATTTGCAGATACATGCATCTGTCACGCTCCCCGGGTCCCCTGCGCTGCTCTCCGGCTCACCTGTCACGCTCCCCGGCTCCCCTGCCTCGCTTCCCGGTGCTTCGGTCCGGTCTCCGCCGCTCCCCGCTCTCCAGCGTCCATTGCCTGCGCTTCCCAGGCGTCCTGGTCCCCGCTCCCGGCGCCCGTCGGCTTCTCAGCCCCAGTCCTGTGGTGCTGCTTCCTCCTCTCAGCTTCCTGCTCTGGCTTCTGGCACCCGGGCCGCGCGCATGCGCATTAGGGCGCGCGCGCGGTCACTGACCCTTTCTTAAAGGGCCAGCGTCCATTAACAGGAAATGAAGCACACAGGTACAGGGTATAAAGGGGTTCAATGTCCAAGTGGGCGGGACCTGATCTTCGTGTTTCTCAAGCTAGGAGTCAGGTCTCCTGGTGTTCTTGTGAGATACTCACCTCTCTCTCTTCTAGAGCCGATCCTGCCTCGCCATCCGGCCCTGCCGAATCCCGAAACCCGAACGCTGTCCATCTGCCATCCTGACAGTCCATACCATCTCTGATCCCTGCGGTGACCCGTCATCTTGCTCCAAAGGTTCCGGACTCCGCCTGACATCATCTCGGCTTCCGAACCTGAGCTCCGTCACCCGGACTACCGTCAGTGACTCCGTGGTCCCAGGGACTTCTCCATTTGTGCACGGACTGTTCTGCTACTTGTAGTGCTCCAGCTACCGGACCCCTTACCATCATCAAGGAGTTCGGCCCAGTGGATCCACCTCCTGGGTCTGCCCGTCCACCTGGCCCTAACAGCATCCTGTGCCAAATATCTTTTGTCATCCACAGAACTCTTCAAAGCACCCTCTTAAGGCTTACATTAATTGTAAAACGAAGAATGTTATTTACGCCTTAATATGCCCATGTAACATGATTTATGTTGGTCAGACTTCCCAGGAGCTCAGGAAAAGAGCACAAAAACACCTTTCCACCATCAACCTGGCGGCTACTGATCAGGATAAAGGTAATCCTATAACTCCGGTGGCGGCACATTTTTTGGCACACCATCATGGGTCCTGCACAAATATTCACATTTTTGGACTACAGAAGTTTGTGGGTAATGGGAGAGGTGGCTCATGCCATAAGTGGCTACTCCAAAATGAAGCAAAGTGGATATATAATTTAAATTCGGTAGCACCGGATGGACTGAATGAAGATCTTCTGTTCACTGTTTTTTTGGGGTGATTGACCCCCCCCTCCCCCTTTTTCCTTATATTTTCCTTCTTCCTTTTGTAGATACCCTGACATTTGGTGTGCATCTTATGCAGGACTACCAACGGCGGATTGCGAAATTTTGATTCTCTTTCTACAAGACGTCTATCCTACCCTACACGGAAAATCTGGGAACATCTTGGACGGCCCTCTGCCCTTTGTGGACTTTCTGGCATTTGGTTGATATTCCACACAAGACTATCATCTGTGGGCTATTTATTCATCTCATTCTATATGGAATATCTGGGGAATTCCTTGGACTCATTGTTTCCCCTGTGAAATTTCTGGGCCTTGCTTTATATCCCAAACAAAACCACAGATTGTGGATTATGAAATCCGGATTTCTACTACGCAAAAAGATCTTTTTACTCTATACGGAGTATCTGTGGAACTTTCTTGACTCTAAGTGTATATTGGATATTATATATAAAAAACTTTTTTCCCTTTTTTTTTTTTTTCTTTTTGCCTACTTTCCCTTCCATGGTTGCAAAATGTAAGGCCGGGAGTTGAATACTGATGATGATTTGTAAATTGTGCTATTTTGGCTTTCCATTTTTGTGGTAATTTGGTACAGTTTTTCCATATTCACTGATATATCCCCTTCCCCCCCCCCTTTTTTTTTTTTTCATTATTATTATTTTCTATTTACAGTTTTGTACATATTTCACTATTGCTCTCTTTTTCCATCTCACGTATTTTTCATATCCTTTTTGGTCACTTTTATTTCTTTTTGTATTAATTTAATTCTATTTTATTTTCAGTTTTATATTCATTTTCATTTTTCTTTATCTATTTTTCTGTAATTTCTTTACTTCACTTTACCGTATACACTGTTGTCGGTTTGTCCCTCGGATATATATTTATATACTCCTTGTCTCACCACAATTATTGGGGGTGCTGTGGACTTTTAAAATTACATACAGGATTCCCTCTTCTCATTGCTGCTTCTTCGTGTACGTGTGATATTGCGCATGCGCAGTTCCCTGTTGATGACGCGCACCGATCTTTGACTTTCCGCGCATGCGCGGAATTTCCAAGATGGCGCGCGCATCTATATGCATTACAGCCGCTGTAATATTTGCTCCCATATGGTCATGAATGGGTTCTACTGCCAGCCTCCACACAGGTGATTCTCATGATCTTCTAATCTAATAGGCTTATATACCCTCTTTGTTGTAGGCTACGATGTACACATTTGCCCTGAGGAAGCCGCTGTGCGGCGATACGCGTGGGTCCCCCACGGTATTCTCTGTCCCCTGTGTACCTCCTTTGGCCTTGCTTATTTGCCTCGCTTACTTGCACGTGGTATAGTTCTTTGCCATTATCTGGCTGCCACATTTTATATAGTGGTTGCCTGTGGAGGGATAACTGCTTGCCTTATATGTGGTCTGGGAGGTGATACTGCTCCACTGACATATATTGGTACTGTCTGCCGTCTATATATATATTTTCCTTTGGGATATGACTGTTTTTCATGGCCAGTGGGCACTGTTACTATATGGTTATATATATCTTCTAAGCAGGTTTTTCTGATTGTGTACAAGCCAGTTGGCATTGTGCATTTATGTGAGATATCTCATCAGCCTTTATACAATTTTGCATGATTTATAGGTTATATGTATGACGTCTTCATTATCGCATATTATTGCTCATGCTGTGTACATGACGGGGGTCACAAGGGGTTTCAGGCCGTGTTATCTTGTGTGTCACATTTTTTAGTGTTTTTATTCTTGCTGTTACAATAAAGACTGCCTTTTATATATATATACTATTGTGGGTGTGCTCCCTGTTATATGTAGCTCTTTTCTTTATACATTGTTCAGCCCTTTCCGCTACATGGGTGAGCACCTAACTATTTATTACTCTTAGGGTGGTGCACCTGCCTTGTTTATTGACAATGCCATTATCAGCATGACAATTCCAGTCATTTACATGCTGGAGCACACGCTAAACACTATTCGGACTCAGGGTGTGGGACAACAGGAAGGGGAGGAACTAAAGGAGGATTCATATGTGCAAGGGAAAACAACATCACCAAGGTCCAGACGTTCATCATCACCAACGCAGCAGGCATGGGACCATGGGGGACAGGGATCAACAAGGGCGCATGGTAGCAGGCGAAATGTTGAGGAAGGTGCAGGAGAACATGAAAAAATGGAGGACGAACTGTCCATGGACATGGAAGACTCAGCGGATGAGGGAGACCTTGGTCAAATTTCAGTTGAAAGAGGTTGGGAGGAGATGTCAGAGGAAGAAAGAACGGTTAGCACCTCTATGCCACAAACACAGCATGGACTTGGTCCGCATGGCTGCGCAAGACACATGAGTGCCTTCTTGTTGCACTACCTCCAACATGACCCTCGGATTGTCAAAATTAGAAGTGACGATGTAGAAGTGACGATGAGTACTGGCTTGCCACACTATTAGATCCCCGGGACAAGTCCAAATTTTGTGACATAATTCCAGCCATAGAAAGGGACGCACGTATGCAGGAGTATCAGCAGAAGTTGTTACTCGATCTTAGCTCGGCTTTTCCACCAAACAACCGTGCAGGTGCAGGGAGTGAATCTCCCAGTTGTAACTTGACAAACATGGGATGGTCTCGTCATCTCCAACAGTCTACCCTTACCAGTAGCACCGTATCTGGTGCTGGTAACAGCAATTTTATTGAATCTTTTCATAATTTTTTTAGACCGTCCTTTGCAAGGCCACCAGAGACAACAAGTCTGACACATAGTCAACGGCTGGAGAGGATGATACAGGAGTATCTCCAAATGAACATCGATGCCATGACTTTGCAAATGGAGCCTTGCTCATTTTGGGATTCAAATCTTGAAAAATGGCCAGAGCTCTCCAGTTACGCCTTGGAGATTTTGTCGTGTCCAGCTGCCAGCGTTGTCTCTGAACGTGTCTTCAGTGCTGCTGGGTGTGTGCTGACAGATAAGCGCACGCATCTGTCCAGTGACAATGTGGACAGACTAACGTTCATCAAAATGAACAAGTCATGGATCCACCAGGAATTTACTACCCCTGTGTCATCCTGGGGAGAGTAAATGCTTGTGGATTTGGAATGTGCTTGATGCAAATCAAAACATCCTGTTTGTAACTAGGGCACAAGTGCTGCCACTGATGGGGTGTCTGTGGGGCACAATTTTTGGAAAAAAGGGAGACTCCGCTTGGAGTAATCCTTACTTACAGTGTTTTTAAAAATGATCCAAGATGAACAGAGCTGGGATCAGCAAAGACTTTGCTACCTACCCCGGTGTCATCCTGGGGACGGTTAAGAATGGCGTATTTTTGAATGTGCTTGATGCAAATCTAGCTGTGAAGTGTACAACTAGGGCACAAGTGCTGCCACTGAATGGGTGGGTGTGTGTGGGGCACAATTTTTGGAAAAAAGGGACACTCCGCTTGGAGTAATCCTTGCTTACATTGTTTTAAAAAATGATCCAAGATGCATACAGCTGGGATCAGGAAAGACTTTGCTACCTACCCCGGTGTCATCCTGGGGACGGTTAAGTATGGCGTATTTTTGAATGTGCTTGATGCAAATCTAGCTGTGAAGTGTACAACTAGGGCACAAGTGCTGCCACTGAATGGGTGGGTGTGTGTGGGGCACAATTTTTGGAAAAAAGGGACACTCCGCTTGGAGTAATCCTTGCTTACATTGTTTTAAAAAATGATCCAAGATGCATACAGCTGGGATCAGGAAAGACTTTGCTACCTACCCCGGTGTCATCCTGGGGACGGTTAAGTATGGCGTATTTTTGAATGTGCTTGATGCAAATCTAGCTGTGAAGTGTACAAGTAGGGCACAAGTGCTGCCACTGAATGGGTGGGTGTGTGTGGGGCACAATTTTTGGAAAAAAGGGACACTCCGCTTGAAGTAACCCTTACTTACAGTGTTTTTAAAAATGATCCAAGATGCATACAGCTGGGATCAGGAAAGACTTTGCTACCTACCCCGGTGTCATCCTGGGGACGGTTAAGTATGGCGTATTTTTTAATGTGCTTGATGCAAATCTAGCTGTGAAGTGTACAACTGGGGCACAAGTGCTGCCACTGAAGGGGTGGGTGTGTGTGTGGCCCAATTTTTAGAAAAAAGGGAGACTCCACTTGGAGTCACCTTGCGGTGTTTTACATGATTTTAGAAGGGCGTGCCATGCCTATATCTGTGTGTCCTCCTCTTTTTCCTTGTCCAGCTCTTTTGTTTGCGCATGAGTATATGTCCTTGTCACTTTCCCATGTGTTTGTGTTGTGTTGTGAGTTGTTTGTCACCTTTTGGACACCTTTGAGGGTGTTTTCTAGGTGTTTTTATGTGTTTGTGATTGCCTGCCATTGTTTCCTATGCAGTTCGAGTTCGGTTCGTCGAACGTTCGACGAACCGAACTCGAACGGGACCTCCGGTTCGCTCATCTCTACTCATCCTTCATATATACACACTGCTTCCCCCACCTCCCGGTGTCTGTGATTGATTGCAGTCAGACTGCGCCCCCACCTTGTGTAACAGCATATCTGACTGCTTTCAATCACAGACGCTGTTTGTGTCCCTGGCATGATGTAAAAATAAATAAATAAAAAAATACGCATAAGGTCCCCCCCATTATGATACCCAGCACAGATAAAGCATACGACTACAGGCTGTAACCCACAGCCGTGTGTTTATCTTGGCTGTGTATCAAAATAAGAGGGACCCTATGCGGCTTTTTATTATTATTTAAACAAAATTATTTTAAAAAACGGTGAGCAGTTCCCCCCACTTTTGATACCCAGCCATGATAAATCTGACAGTTGGGGTTTAGTATTCTCAGGCTGTGGTGACCCATGGTTATTGGGCCCCCCAGTCTAAAAATTTAGCCTGCAGCCGCCCGACTCATCCAAATTGCCCTAGTGCAGTGGCAATCTGGGTAATAAGGGGTTAATGACAGCTCAGAGCTGGCAATAAGCACTAGATTAGTAATGTGGTGGTTCTATGAGACGCCCCCATTACCAATCTGTAAGTGAAAATAAATAAGCACAAATACAGAAATAATTCTTTATTTGAAATAAAATACAAAAAGCTCACACTCAGTTCCATAATTGTTTTTTTTTGTTTTTTTTTATTTAGCACATTCATTATATGGTAAAACTGTCCTGGAAGTATGATTCTACAGGTAAGTACAAGTACAAAGATTTCAAACATGTGTAGCTTTTCTTTTATTTATTTGATGAAAAAAATTCAGAACTTTATAAAAAAAAGTTTTGCTTTTGGCACAATTTTCCAAGACCCGTAATGTTTTCATTTGTCCTGATTTGGGGCTGTGTTATGGCTTATTTTTTTGTACTCTAAGCTGGCATTTTTACTGATACCATTTTTGGATAACGGCAATGGGGGCCAAAAAACTATAATTCTAGGGTTTTTAATTTTTTACTGTTACGCTGTTTGCCTATTGGATTAATTTATTTTATATTTATACTTCTATAGAGAATATTTACTGCTGGTAAGGTGACACTCTCTTTTCTGCCCATTACACATATGGACAGAGAAAGACCTAAATCTGATTGCAGTGTACTAATACAGTGTGAAAGCACATTGAAGATTGGGCTACTAATCTCAGTCTGTGAATAATAATCCAAATATTTAAGTGATATAGCAAGCTGCTGTGCCTGTATTATCAGTGTGACTGTGAATTGATTGATCTATGAGATACAGCAGCATTTGAACTACTTCTAGACAACCCATTGACTATAAACATCTTAACAGACAACATTTCACTCTGCACTGATGTTCTAAAACATTAACGTAGAATTAGAAAGAAAATATAGGTATGGTTTATTACAATGTCTGCCAACTTAATTGTCATGACTAACCAGGCTTAAAAAATAACCGAACTGACTCCGGCCCGGAATTAATCCTGGATATCTGGCCAGAGGACAATCCCCATAAAAGTCTATGGAGACCAAAAAATGGTGGAAGAAGGGATAGGGGTATTGGAGCAAGCGCTGTATACTTTTAACTGCTTCCAGGCCACTAATACTTCTTCTGAGGCCACTCATTATTGCTCATCGATATTCACTGCTTCCTCTGCCCCCAAGCAGTTCTGGCATCTATGATTGGTTGCAGTGAGACGCGCCCCCACCCTGTATGACAGCGTATGACTGCTTGCATTCACAGACCATGTCTGTGGGTCTATATCATGGTGTAAAATTAAATAAATAAAAAAATTGGCATAGGGTCCCCCCATTTTATGATACCCAGCACAGGTAAAGCATACTGCTACTGGCTGCAGCCCCCAGCCGTGCGCTTATCTTGGCTGTGTATCAAAATAAGAGGAACCACATGTGGCTCTTTTAATTATTATTATTTAAATAAATAATTTAAAACACCGGCGTGCGGCTCCCCCCAATTTTAATACCCAGCCATGATAAAGCCTTATAGCTATGGGCTGGTATTCTCAGGCTGGGAAGAGCTATGATTATTGGGCCCTCCCAGCCTAAAAATAGCAGCCTGCAGCAGCCCAAAAAAGAAACATCCATTGGATGTGACAATGCAGGAACTTTACTTGGCTCTTCCCAATTGTGCTGATGCGGTAGCAATCGGGGTAATAAGGGGTTAATGACATCTCACAGCTGCCACTAAGCCATATATTAGTAATGGGGAGGGTCTATGAGATCCCCATTACTAATCAGTAAGTGAAAATAAATAAACACAAACACCCAAGAAATCCTTTATTTGGAAGAGAATACAAAATAACCACCCTCTTTTGCCAATTTATTAACCCCCAAAATAGTCTTGGAGGTCTGACATAATCCACACGAGGTCCCATGATGATCCCAGCTCTCCTACATTTGAAGTGACAGCAGGCGGCCATAGAACATGACCACCCGCGGTGACTTCAGGTAAAGACTGAGCCTCACTGATGAGTGATGACGTGGGCTGAGATTAACCCCTTATTACCCCGATTTCCACTGCACCAGGGCAATCGAGAAGATCTGGGTAAAGTTCTGGGATTGTCGCATCTAATGGATGCGGCAATCTTGTGCGGCTGAAGGCTGATATTTTTAGGCCGGAAGGCCCAATAAGCATGGGTCTCCATAGTCTGAGAATACCAGTCCCCAGCTGTTGGGATTTATCATAGCTGGGTATTAAAATTGGGGGGGACTGCACACTGGTTTTTTAAATTATTTATTTAAATAATTTAAAAAAAATAAAGAGCCGCATGTGGTTCCTACTATGTTGATAAACAGCTAAGAAAACTGCATGGCTGGAGGCTGCAGGCTATAGATGTATGCTTTATCTGTGCTGGGTATCATAATACAGGGAGACCCTACTTCAATTTTATTTATTTATTCATTTATTTTTATACCACGATAGTGACCCACAAACAGAGTCTGTGATTCCAAGCAGTCATACGCTGTCACACAGGCTAGTGGCGTGTCTGACTGCAACCAATCACAGATGCCAGGACTGCTGGTGGGTGGGGAAAGCAGTGAATGGATGAGCAATAATGAGTGGCCTCGGAAGAAGAGTGAGCGGCCGTGGGAGTAGTTACAGCTGTGCTGGAGACTCTGTAAGTATAGAGCGTTTGCTCTATTTTTCCTTTATTTATTTTTTTTTCGGAGTTGCTGGACCCCGATCATTAGACAGGACAGGCATCGGCACCTAGATACTTTTGGGGTTCGCCCATCACTAACTATACTATACTAAAAATACTGAACCAGCACTTGTGTACACATATTATGAAGGACTAAAAGTGCTTCCTCTGGTCCTAATGCAAGTCAATGGGAAACTCCAATAATAATTGCTGTAGGACCTTGAAAGTAGATCTAGCAGGGTTGTAAAAATGCTGCAGTGGAAGAAAAAGTGCTGAAACTGAATAGGAAAAAGCATGGACAAGATGTTGTCAGAGTATTATGGGGATTAATGCAGGACAATTATACTTACTATGTCTCCCATAGTTGTCACATTGCTTCTGAGTCTGATCATTCATGTTCATGAATATGTACTGCTTCCCACCCTCATCTTCTGTAACAGTATCTTTGATTGGTTATAGTCCTGCTTCGGCAGATACACAGTCACATGCCTTATTAGCATTGGGACAGTGAGGTTTGTAAATACTTTTTTAAAACATTCATATTAGTGAATTGCTTTATACAGGAATAGTTAGGGAGGGAATTTTCCCATACAAGTATGGATGCTACTGGATTGGAAAATTTAGTGGACCTGACAGGTTCCCTTTAAGAGTACAGTATATTAGGTAGTTGATCAAAGCTGATGGTATTATTATCCTATAAGTGAACTGAGAGACTCTCAGTTCTTTTAAACAATTTTTTTTATCTCTACTGGCTAACACGGTACAAAGATATATTTTACTTGTATCCTATAAGTGAAAGTTGAAAAATAATTATAAAATTAGGTGACACATATAATATTTTCATATTAAGATGAAAATTCCACTTTATAATTTTAGGAAATTTGGCTCCTGTGAGCTTAATCTTTACTAGTCTATTATCAGTCTCTATCAGACTAAAGAGTGAAATTTCCTGCAGTACTTATGTTAAACTGATTATGCAGATTGAAATCATGAATCAGAATGGTAATGCCTGTGAAAAGTTACATATTAACAGTAACATCAAAGATTAGTTCTCTCATATATTTGGGTACAAAAATCAGACTTATCGTCACGAGTTACACATGCTGCTAGAACATTACAGATAATGTGCACTATATTTTAAACACACTATAGACTAAACCTGATAGAAAGCATTAATTAACTCTTCTGGGTGGCATCACTGATGAGACCTGATAATTATCTTGTGATTGGCTAGGCATCTACCTCATTTGCATAATTACATAGATGAAGTAGCATTGAGAAAGCAAAGGTGGAACACTGGGTACAGAGGTGAATTTTCTATCTTCCACAACCGAACCCTGTAGTGAGTAGTTTAGTTTAATCACCAGATAGAAAGTGCATTTTCCTATACATCAGGGCTACGAATGTCACATTTTCCAACAAATTGCATTTAAATAGTATGCTGTAAAAGGCGCATCATCCCTGTGTCCAATTATATGACTTGGCTTTTATGCAAATTTGTCCAATTTTATCAATACATTATCAAGTAAAACCAATTTAGCACTTTGCATTATGATTTTATTCCTGGGAGATTAAAAGAAGCACTTGACTCACAATTTACCCATTATATTCTGTTCTCTGCAACCAACATTGCACACTGTACAAAATTCGACACTATTCTACACAATATTTTGCACTTGAGATGAGCTGATCGATCCACTACAGAATGCCTTCAAGTCGAATTCTCTGAAATTCTTCAGTCCCTACAATTTCAATGAAACTGAGATTTGATTTGTGAGAATACAAAAAGTGCCATGTGCCGTTTCACTCACTGCTGAAGAGGCTCAGAGTGGGATAATGACATAAGACAATGATGCTGTAACTCTGAGTCACTTCTCACGGACAAGTTGTGGGACAAGAGAGTCAAGGAATCTGGGGTCAGGTACCAAGAGAGCATGTCAAAGGCAAAAGGGTAAGGTTAAAGAATGATCAGTGGGCAAAATCCAGGGTCAGGCAGCAAAGATCAGAATAGCAGACCACTAAGCAATATGCACACACACCACCGAACAAAACTACAACTGGCAATGGTCTGACCATTGTCAGCTAGCTATATAGCCAGGTAATCACCCTGAATGGACACCACCTAAAGGAAATTCAGCAGACCTGTCAGCTTGGGCAACAGGGCTGTCACTAACAATACTGACAGTCCATCATGCCCCTGACTTTGATTGGATTGCTGACATATCACTCACTGCATCACTAAGACACCATGAGTGGTGATATTGTGACAGTACATCCTCTTCTAGGGGCACTAGACCCAGGTTACTGATTGGCCTTCACAGATCATGCCAGAACCAAGGAACTCTACTAGGGTCTTTATCCCTTCCAAATAATAAGATATTTTAGAAAATTTCAGAACTCCCAAGAATCCACGATCCTCTGTACCTCGTACTTCAACCTTTTTCGACAGACACCAGAGGAAGTGTAGATGTGGGATCTAATAATGAAGAAACAAACTCCTTTAATAGGGATCTATAGAAGACATGAGGAAAATGAAGAAGTCAATAAAGTTTCAATCTTAAAGCTACCAGATTGTCTACTTCCCGAATCTTATACAGACCAATAGATTTAGGACCCAACTTTGTTGATGGTATCTTAAGTTTAATATTTTTAAACAATCAAAACTTATCGCCTACTTCAAAGACAGAATTCACTGAACAAGCACATTTGGCCTTCAAATTTTGGTGAATCTGAGAAGCTCCAAAGTTCCTTTGAACCTCCTTACAGATATCCCCACAGGGGCATAACTACCACGGTCGCAGCAATCGCCATTGCAACCGGGCCCGGGAGGTTAGGGGCCTGCGACCGCCCGACAGATCAGCAGCCAGCTCCTTTCTGTGAGAGAGGAGCTGCGCTGTTCTTCCACAGACCACACGGCATGGCGGCCACTAATGACCCGGTGTCCGCCGCTGACATTGGGCCCCCCTGCCTGGTGTCAGCAGTGGCGGCACCAGGCTCCCATCATTGCACACTGCTATAATATTGCATAGAGCGGCCGGCGCCACTCTATGTATCATCATTCTTCCCCCGTGCCTGCGCGGGGACGTCACTCCTGTGCGACTGCTGTGTGTGGTGAGAGCACAGAGTGCAGGACAGGAGGACGCCACGGGAAAATGAGGACAGAGGTGAGGACGAGCAGTGGTGAAACAAGTAGAGGTGAGGACAGAGCTGCGGTGGAAGGAGAAGAGAGGTGAGTACTTGTTTTTTTATTTTTTTTTATAAATCAGTGAGTACAAGGAAAGGCTGGCTGCAGGACACATGGAGGCCTAGAGGGGCTGACTGCATGACACATGGAGGCCCTGGGGGGCAGTCTGCATGACACATGGAGGCCCTGGGAGGGCTGGCTGCATGACACATGGAGGCCCTGGGGGGGCTGGCTGTATGACACATGGAGGCCCTGGGGGGGGCTGGCTGCAGGACACATGGAGGCGTGAGTGGGCTAGCTGCATGACACATGGAGGCCCCGGGGGTGCTGGCTCCATTATACATGGAGGCCCTGGGGGGGCTGGCTGCATGACACATGGAGGCCCTGGGGGAAATGGCTGCATGACACATGGAGGCCCTGGGGGGGCTGTCTGCAGGACACATGGAGGCCTGGGGGGGCTGGCTGGAGGACACATGGAGGCCCCGGGGGGGGCTGGCTGCAGGACACATGGAGTCCTTGGGGGGGCCCTGGCTGCATTACACATGGAGGCCTGGGGGGGCTGGCTGTATGACACATAGAGGCCCTAGGGAGCTGGCTGCATGACACATGGAGGCCCTGGGGGGGGCTGGCTGCATGACACATGGAGGCTTGGAGGAGCTGGCTGCATGACACATGGAGGTCTTGGGAGGGCTGCATGACACATGGAGACCTTGGAGAGGAGGTAGGCTGCATGACTCATGGAGGCCTTGGTGGGAGGAGGCTGGCTGCATGACTCATGGAGGCCTGGGAAGGTACTGGCTGCATGACACATGGAGACCCTGGGGGGATTGCTGCATGACACATGGAGGCTGTGGGGGGGGTTGGCTGCATGAGACATGGAGGCCCTGGGGGGGGGGGGGGGGCTGGCTGCATGATACATGGAGGTTTATGGGGCTGCATGATACATGGAGGTATAGGGGGCTGCATGATACATGGAGGTCTATGGGATTACATGATACATGGAGGTCTATGGGGCTGCATAATAAACATGAAGGACACCGTATACAGTGCCTACAAGTAGTATTCAACCCCATGCAGATTTAGCAGGTTTACACATTCGGAATTAACTTGGCATTGTGACATTTGGACTGTAGATCAGCCTAAAAGTGTGAAATGCACTGCAGCAAAAAAGAATGTTATTTCTTTTTTTTATTTTTTTTTTAAATTGTGAAAAGTTTATTCAGAGGGTCATTTATTATTCAACCCCTCAAACCACAAGAATTCTGTTTGGTTCCCCTAAAGTATTAAGAAGTATTTCAGGCACAAAGAACAATGAGCTTCACATTTGGATTAATTATCTTTTTTTCCAGCCTTTTCTGACTAATTAAGACCCTCCCAAAACTTGTGAACAGCACTCATACTTGGTCAACATGGGAAAGACAAAGGAGCATTCCAAGGCCATCAGAGACAAGATCGTGGAGGGTCACAAGGCTGGCAAGGGGTACAAAACCCTTTCCAAGGAGTTGGGCCTATCTGTCTCCACTGTTGGGAGCATCATCCAGAAGTGGAAGGCTTATGGAACTACTGTTAGCCTTCCACGGCCTGGACAGCCTTTGAAAGTTTCCACCCGTGCCGAGGCCTGACTTGTCTGAAGAGTCAAGGCTAACCCAAGGACAACAAGGAAGGAGCTCCGGGAAGATCTCATGGCAGTGGGGACATTGGTTTCAGTCAATACCATAAGTAATGTACTCACCGCAATGGTCTCCGTTCCAGACGAGCCCGTAAGGTACCTTTACTTTCAAAGCTTCATGTCAAGGCTCGTCTACAGTTTGCTCATGATCACTTGGAGGACTCTGAGACAGACTGGTTCAAGGTTCTCTGGTCTGATGAGACCAAGATCGAGATCTTTGGTGCCAACCACACACGTGATGTTTGGAGACTGGATGGCACTGCATACGACCCCAAGAATACCATCCCTACAGTCAAGCATGGTGGTGGCAGCATCATGCTGTGGGGCTGTTTCTCAGCCAAGGGGCCTGGCCATCTGGTCCGCATCCATGGGAAGATGGATAGCACGGCCTACCTGGAGATTTTGGCCAAGAACCTCCGCTCCTCCATCAAGGATCTTAAGATGGGTCGTCATTTCATCTTCCAACAAGACAACGACCCAAAACACACAGCCAAGAAAACCAAGGCCTTGTTCAAGAGTGAAAAAATCAAGGTGTTGCAGTGGCCTAGTCAGTCTCCTGACCTTAACCCAATTGAAAACTTGTGGAAGGAACTCAAGATTAAAGTCCACATGAGACACCCAAAGAACCTAGATAACTTGGAGAAGATCTGCATGGAGGGGTAGGCCAAGATAACTCCAGAGACCTGTGCCGGCCTGATCAGGTCTTATAAAAGATGATTATTAGCTGTAATTGCAAACAAGGGTTATTCCACAAAATATTAAACCTAGGGGTTGAATAATAATTGACCCAAACTTTTATGTTGAAAATTTATTAAAATTTAACTGAGCAACATAACTTGTTGGTTTGTAAGATTTATGCATCTGTTAATAAATCCTGCTCTTGTTTGAAGTTTGCAGGCTCTAACTTATTTGTATCTTATCAAACCTGCTAAAGCTGCAGGGGGTTGAATACTACTTGTAGGCACTGTAGCTGTGCAACCTTCCCATAATACCTCATAGCTATTATATCACATTTTGTTATACAGCATATCAAAGGGAATTATCACAACCACTATGAAAGATGAGGGCAAATGAAGCATTTATTTAAAGGCCCCGTTACATGCAACGATGGATCTAACAATATATCACCGGGGTCACGGATTCCATGACGCACATCCGGCATCGTTAGCGACTTAGTTGCGTGTGACAGCAAGGAACGACCGTTAACGATGGAAAATACCCACCTTATCGTCCATCGTTGACACGTCGTTCCTTTTTAAAAAATCGTTGATTGTTGAGCACGCAGGTTGTTCGTCGTTCCCAAGGCAGCACAGATCGCTACGTGTGACACCTCAGGATTGACGAACTGCAGCTTACCTCCGGCCGCCGGCAATGAGGAAGGAAGAAGGTGGGCGGGATGTTACGTCCCGCTCATCTCTGACCCTCCACTTCTATTGGGCGGCCGCTTAGAAAGGAGGCGGTTCGCCGGCAACAGTGACGTCGCTAGGCAGGTAAGTACCTGTGACGGCTCCAAACGATTTTGTGCGCCACGGGCAGCGATTTGACCGTGACGCACAAACGATGGGGGCGGGTGCTTTCACCAGTAATATCCCTAGCGATATCGCTGCGTGTAACACCCCCTTTAGAGTTTTATAGGCTATGGATAGGAGGTCAGAATGCACAGCTCAGTAACTCCAAAAATAGAAATATTGAAGATACAAGTGCATGTCAATAAATTAGAATATCATCAAAAAGGTAATTTATTTAAGTAATTCAATACAAAAAGGGAAACACATATGTTATATGGAGTCACTACAGACATAGTGATCTATTTCAAGTGTTTATTTCTGTTAATTTTGATATTTATGGCTTACAGCCAATGAAAACCTAAAAGTCATTATCTCGGTACACCTGAAGACCCAAGTAAGTGTTGCATCCCCCGTCTGGGCCGGAACACAAACACCAGTTCAGTAAGTTATTGCAGAGCCCTGCCAGCCACCCCTTGCCTCCCCTCTACACATCACAGGAATGGTACAAGTGTTGCAGGTAAGTTTAATCTTTTCTTATTTTTTTGTATCTAAATGGGTGTTTAAGAATGGATTGTCCAAGTGGTGGACAACCCTTTTAGGTAAATCAATTGTAAGAAACTGCTGGAGAGATTATTTACGCTTTGATTTGCTTTTTTTGTGTATTTATGTGCTATTCTTGGTTGTTGGTATACAGGATTTGAGCGTCACTTTGCTATAAATGCAAGTGGCTGTGTCTTCAAAATATTTTAGCATGTTAAGGGGTAGCCTGAGCAAGGTATAGCCATTTTTGATGTCCCTCTCAAACATAACCCAGAATTTTAAAACCATTTCCAAACATCTTATAAGGTTTCTTTTCGAATTATTAGCTGAATGTCTATAATCCGAAGTTAAATTAATAAAATAGATACATGTATACAATTTTGGACTGTCTTCTAGTTTAGCTGTAGAAGATGAAGATATCTAAAGCTATAAATAGTTTATATTAGAGTTTGTTGGATTCCAGATAGGAAATCAATGCCTATTGTATTAAGGACATTTCTTGAGAAAATCCCTTTTCAGCTCAATATCGAGATGATATATTTCACGCTAGCACTGAATTTTGCTAGAGGAAACACTTGGGTTCTTTGACTATCTCTACACTGCCAGAAGGGATAAAAACAAGTTTGAAACTCTATGCAGCGTGCCCTATTAATTTATTCTCTTTCTTTCCCCTCAGGTGTGTGTTTCTTTTTCTTTTATTTCAATACTTGGCTCAATGACAAGACCTCCCACTGTAACTGAGAACACTTGTCTTTCAGGCTTTCATATACGATTATAATTTTCTTATCAAAGTGTAATTACTCTCTAACGTGCAGTTCACCCAATTTGTGAAATGTTATAGATTTCACCGCTAAAGTAGTTCTAATCTTTATTGTTACAAGTGAAAAGGTTTTGGTACCGTGTTAGCCAGTTGAAAAATTATTGAATGTTCTCAGTGAGAGGAACAAAATTATAATCTTGTGATACATTTTAATGGCTAACTAAAATAAAATAAAGTGATGTTACAAAGCAAGCTTTTGAGAAATCTCAGGTCCCTTCATCAGGCATAATATAACAAAATATCTAAAACAGGTAAAATATATCTTTGTACCGTGTTAGCCAGTAGAGATAAAAAAAAGTTTGTTTAAAAGAACTGAGAGTCCTCAGTAGTTGATACCTTTTAATGGATAACTGAAAAGATGGTAATAATAGCAAGCTTTCGAGACTACTCAGGTTTCTTCATCAGGCATGGTATAGGTATCACAAGATTATAATCCCAATTCCCAATCTGGCGCTTTTTTTACGGAAAGTGCAGAAGACAAGAAAACGGTGATTTTCAACTTGTGCCATACCAGGTTCAGCAGAGGCAAGACCACTACCAGCTTTACCACCACCAGCATGCTCAGGCACATGTCATGCAAGCTAGTTGGGCTGAACACCTGGGTTCACAATCAGTCACTATTGGTGACACCACTGCCTTTTCCTCTATGCTATGTGCTGAGCAATCCTTTGTCCAGTACACAGCCATGGATGTTTCCCAACCTGCATCTTTTATTTCACATTCTCAACCACCATCAGCAACCAGTTCCTTGTCCCAGCCCAGTATTCAGCTGTTTGTAAAGGGGGCTTTACATGCAGCGACATCGCTAGCAATGTCGCTTGTGAAAGCACCTGCGTTTGTGCGTGACTGGCAAATCGCTGCCCGTGGTGCACAATATCGCTGTTACCCGTCACACTAATTAACTTCCTAGCTACGTCTCTGTGGGCGGCGAACAACCTCTTTTTAAGGGGGAGGTTCGTTCGCCGCCACAGCGACGTCACACAGCGGCCCGCCAATAGAAGCGTAGAGGCGGAGACCAGCCGCATAAACGACACGCCCACCTCGGGCACAGGTACATTGTTGTTCGTTGTTCCCGGGGTGTCACACGTAGCGATGTGTACTGCCTCAGGAACGGCGAACAACCTGCGTCCTGAAGAAGCAACGATATTTTGGAAATGAACGCCGTGTCAACGATCAATGATAAGGTGAGTATTTTTGATTGTTAGCGGTCACTCGTACGTGTCACACGCAACTAGATATGAGCGATGTTCGAGGTTCGCCAATTTCATGTTTGAGGGATTTTGAGGGGTGTTCGAGTCGTTCGACGAACTCGAGCCTTTTGCTAAAAGTTTGACAGTTCTACGTTCGAGAACGGTTCGAGCACCAAAAGCGTGGCTTTTCACAGTAAGTATGTGCGCACCATTCGTATCTGCATGTGTCCTGCGTCCCCAGGCAATTTCTCTCTCTTTCCTACTCACCGATCACGGGCATCTAGCTGCACGGCTGTCACAAATCTCCAGCGGCATTTCCTCTTGCTGCCGCTTCATTATTCAATTAAAAAAAAAATTATTTAAATTAATTTAAATTAATTTAAATTAAATGAAATTTATCCATGCTTTCCCAGCCCACCGGCGCCCATGATTGGTTGTAGTCAGACACGCCCCCACAATGAGTGACAGCTATCTCACTGCAACCAATCACAGCCGCTGGGGGCGGGTCTATATCGTGCAGTAAAAAAAAAAAAATGCGGTTCCCCCCCATATTTGATACCAGCCAGGCTAAAGCCACATGGCTGGAGGCTGGTATTGTCAGGATGGAGAGCGCCACATTATGGGGAGCCCACCACCCTAACAATATCAGCTAGCAGCCGCCCGGAATTGCCGCATCCATTAGATGCGACAGTCCCAGGAATCCACTCAGCTCATCCCGAATTGCCCTGGTGCAGTGGCAATCAGGGTAATAAGGAGTTAATCATGACAATCGTCTCCCCGAGACACCTTCCATGATCAACCTAAAAGTGAAAGTAAAGAAACACACACACAGCGAAAAATCCTTTATTTGGAATAAAAGACAAAAAAAACCTCATTTACCTTTTTATTAATCCCAAAACAACAATCCAGGTCCGAAGTAATACACACAATACTGTCAGCTCTGCTACATGAAGGTGACAGGCAGCACCTGAAGTAAGCCACGCTGTCGCCGGGACTTCAGTCTGCAATGCGGAAGTCAAGATAACCAAATCTGCCTATGTTTCTCAATAGAGCCAGTGGCTCAATGGATAGATCTCTCGCCTAAGAAGCAATAGTTCGCATCCCGGCCGTCCCGGTAAAAAATTTAATTATTATTTATTTATAATTTAATTTAATTATGCACTGAGGGGAGGAGCCGGACATCAACTGTGAGCCGCGGGACACACCTCTAAAATCGGAGCAGTTCACGGAATGAGGCTGCATTGCGCTCTCCTCTCTCTCTTCTCTCTCTTCTCTCTCTTGTTCTCTCTCTCTCTTTTTCTCTTTCTCTCTCCCTCCCTCTCTCTCCTATCTCTCTTTTTCTCTCTCTCCCTCTCTCTCTCTTTCTCTCTCTTTCTCTCACTCTCTTTCTATCTCTTTCTCTCTCTCTCTCTTTCTTTCTCTCTCTCTCTCTTTTTCAAATTCAAATTCAAATATGCTCTCTCTCCTCTCTCTTTCTCTCTCTCTTTCTCTCTCTCTCCCTCTCTCCTATCTCTCTCTCTCTCCCTCCCGCTCTCTCTCCTCTCTCTTTTTTCTCTCTCTCCTCTCTCTCTCTTTCTCTCTCTTCTCTCTCTCTTTCTCTCTCTCTCACGCTCTTCTCTCTCTCTTTCTCTCTCTCTCTCTCGCTCTTTCTCTCTCTCTATCTTTCTCTATCTCTCTCTCTATCTCTCTCTCTGTCTCTCTCTCTTTCCTCTCTCTCTCTTTTTCTCTCTCTCTTTTTCTCTCTCTCTCTTTCTCTTTTTCCTTCTCTCTCTCTCTTTCTCTCTCTCTCTTTCTCTCTCTCTCTTTTTCTCTCTCTTTCTCTCTCTCTTTCTCTCTCTCTTTCTCTCTCTCTACCTCTCTCTCTCTCTCTCTCTCCTTCTCTCTCTCCTATCTCTCTCACTTTCTCTCTCTCTCTTTCTCTCTCTCTTAATCTCTCTCCTCTCTCTCTCCTTTCTCTCTCTCTCTTTCTCTCTTTCTCTTTTTCTCTCTCTCTCTCCCTCTCTCCTATCTTTCTCTCTCTCTCTCTCTCCCTCCCGCTCTCTCTCCTCTCTCTTTTTTTATCTCTCCTTTCTCTCTTCTTTCTCTTCTCTCTCTTCTCTCTCTCTCTTCTCTCTCTTGTCTTTTTCTTTTTTCTCTATCTTCTCTCTCTTCTTTGTCTCTCTCTCTCTCTCAGACCTGGCGATGATGAGCTGATACAGTCACCTGACGGAATCAGCTTACACTATAAGTCGAGCGGTGAGGCCGGCTTTTTACCGCCCGGCCGGCTAAACTATCAGCTGATGCTGTCGGACAGGAGTCTGCAGAAGTGTGTAGTTTTTTGGTTTTTTTTGCACTGATGCATCAGCTGATTGTATAAAAGCCGTTTATACAATCAGCTGCTGTGTCATGTGATTCAAGCCCTTGAACCTGACACATCATCTGATCGCTTTGCCTTCCAGCAAACCGATCAGATGATATGGGATCCGGATTGGACAACGAGGGACCCTTGACCCAGGATTACTGCAGAGGGGGGGTTCTTTATTTCAATAAAGATGGAGTCACTAATTGTGTTGTGTTTTATTTCTAATAAAAATATTTTTCTTTGTGTTGTGGTTTTTTTTATCTGTACTAGAAAACTAGAAATTCATGGTTGCCATGTCTAATATTGGCGTGACACCATGATTTTCGGGCTTAGGGCCAGTTGATAATATACAGCTAGCCCAAACCCCATTATTACCCAGCGAGCCACCCGTCACCAGGGCACCTGGAAGAGTTGGATACAGAACGGTGAAGATGATGGTGCTTCTATGAAAGCGCCATTTTCTGGGTGCGGCTGCGGACTGCAATTCACAGCAGGGGTGACCAGAAAGCTTGGGCACCCTGAGCTGAGAATTCCAATCCCCAGCTGCCTAGTTGTACCTGGCTGGACACAAAAATTGGGAAGCCCATGTCATGTTTTTTTTTAATTATTTGATGAAATTCATGAAATAATTAAAACAAAAAGGGCTTCCCTATATTTTTGGTTCCCAGCCGGGTACAAATAGGCAGCTGGGGGTTGTGGGCAGCCCGTAGCTGCCTGCTGTACCTGGCTAGCATACAAAAACATTGCAAAGCCCACGTAATTTTTTGGGGGGGCAAAAAACTCCTGCATACTGTCCTGGATGGAGTATGCTGAGCCTTATAGTTCTGCATCTGCTGTCTGCTGTCTGTATGGAGGAGAACAGACAGCAGCTGCAGAACTAAAAGGCTCAGCATGCTCCATTCATTAGTGTATGTAGGAAAGCAGACAGCAGTTGCAGAACTACAAGGCTCAGCATACTCCATCCAGGACTGTTTGCAGGAATTTTTTGCACCCCCAAAAAAATGACGTGGGCTTAGCCATATTTTTGTATGCTAGCCAGGTAAAGCAGGCAGGTACGGCTGCCCCCAACCCCCAGCTGCCTATTTGTACCCGGCTGGGAACTAAAAATATAGGGAAGCCCTTTTTTTAATTATTTCTTGAATTTTATGAAAAAATTAAAAAAAAATCGACATAGGCTTCGCCCTATTTTTGTGTCCAGCCAGGTACAACTAGGCAGCTGGGGATTGGAATCCGCAGCACAGGTTGGCCCGAGGTTTCTGAACCCCTCTGCTGCGAATTGCAATCCGCAGCTGCCCAAGAAAATGACGGTTTCATAGAAGCACCATGATCTGGCGCTGTATCCAACTTTACCAGCAGCCGTGAAGCGGGGTGGCTTGCTGGGTAATAATGAGTTAATACTAGCTTTTTTTTACTAGCTAGTATTAAGCCAGAGATTCTTAATGTCAGGCAAGTTTAACCCGGCCATTAAGAATCTCCAGAAAAGGGTTAAAAAAAAGACACCACACAGAGAAAAAATACTTTAATAGAAATAAATACACAGAGACATTAGAGACTCCATGTTTATTACTCCCTGTCAGCCCTCCACGATCCTGCTCTTCTGTCTTCTTTCTCCTTCAACCCATGCAGCTCTGCTACATCAGACAGCACTGCATGGGAGAAAGACGCTGCTGCTTCCCGTGCAGTCTATTCCCTCAGTGAGTGAGCAGCAGCTGCATGCTGTAAGCGGCGACGTCACCGCTGACAGACGGGTTACCATAGCAACGGTGCTCTGATCACGTGATTCCCGATGCCACTATTTACCGGCTGTGGCATCTAGTCCTTGCATGTGGGCTGACTCTGTAAAGAGCGCCGACATGCATGGACGGGGAAGCTGATCATGTGCCAGAGCATCTCGCCAGTAAAAGGACATGCTCAAACGAGCACCACTTACCGGAGAGATGCACTGACAGGACCTAGCAATGACGTCTAGCCATGTGACCAGTCTGTAGCCAATGAGATAATAGACACGTGACTGGTCACATGCTATTTTGACGTCACGATAGGTCCTATCATCAGTGCTGGTTACTGGGAGGATGCAGCTATTTTCGGAAGAAAAAGCGGCGGGAGACAGAGTGCAGGACGCGTCGCGGGGACCTGTAAGTGTTATGGCAATGTTTATTAACTGTATGTGTACATGTATAATGTGTTTTTATGTGTTTGTGTTTGCCTCCCATTGTTTTCAATGGGGTTCGAGTGGTTCGTCGAACGGTTCGTCGAACGTTCGTCGAATGGAACTTCCGTTCGACGAACTGAAGTCGAACCTTCAGCAGGTTTGCTCATCTCTACACGCAACAACGTCGCTAACGAGAACGGATGTGCATCAAGAATTCCGTGACCCCAACTACATCTCATTAGCGATGTTGTTGCGTGTATTGAGGCCTTAATCCATGCCTTGGAAAGCAAGCAGAAATACCCTGCCACCTATCCAGAGGCCAAAACACTAAACAGCGTATTTAATCAATGTATGTAGTGCTATACAGCCAGTACAGAGTCATACGAATATCTTAATTACTGGTTATTATATCTCACTGCTAACTAGTGTTGAGCCGTCCCCCCAGCATTCGAGTTCGGTTTGGTTCGTCGAACGGCTGCTCCGTTCGGCGAACGTTCGGCGAACGTTCGACCAACACCTTCAAACCCCATTAAAAACAATGGCAGGCAAACACAAACACATAGAAAACACCTTCTAAGGTGTCCAAAAGGTGACAAACAAGTAACAAGACACCACAAACACAAAAGTGACAAGGACTTATACTCATGCGAAAACAAAACAGCTGGACGAGTAAAAAGAGGAGGAGACACAGATATAGGCATATCATGTAAAACACATTAAGGGGACTCAAAGCAGAGTCTCCCTTTTTAGCAAAAATTGGGCTACAGACACCACTTAAGTGGCATTACGTGTTCCCCAGTTGTAAACTTGACAGGTTGATTTGCATCAAGCACATTCAAAAATACGCCAGCCTGTACTGTCACCATGATGACACAGAGGTAGCAAAGTCCTTGCTGAACCATGACTTGTTCATCTTGGAACATTTTTAAAAAAACAGCAAGGGGACTCCAAGCAGAGTCTCCCTTTTTTTCAAAAATTGGGCCACAGACACCCCTTAAGTGGCATCACTTGATCCTCAATTGCAAACTTGACAGGTTGATTTGCATCAAGCAAATTCAAAAATACGCCAGCCTTTACTCTCCCCAGGATGAAACAGGGGTAGAAAAGTCCTTGCGGATGCATGACTTGTTTGTCTTGATGAACATTAGTCTGTCCACATCTGTCCACCGGGGTAGGTAGCATAGTCTTTGCTGAACCATGACTTGTTCATCTTGGCTCCTTTTTAAAAACACAGCAAGGGTTACTCCAAGCGGAGTCTCCCTTTTTTTCCAAAAATTGGGCCACACAGACACCCCTTCAGTGGCAGCACTTGTGCCCCAGTTGTGCACTTCACATTCCAAATCCACAAGCATTTACTCTCCCCAGGATGACACAGGGGTAGTAAATTCCTTGTGGATCCATGACTTGTTCATTTTGATGAACATTAGTCTGTCCACAATGTCACTGGACAGACGCGTGCGCTTATCTGTCAGCACACACCCAGCAGCACTGAAGACACAATCCGAGAGAGCGCTGGCTGCGGGACAAGACAAGATCTACAAGGCGTAAGTGGCGAGCTCAGGCCATTTTTCCAGATTGGAAGCCCAAAATGAGCAAAGCTCCAGTTGCAGAGTCATGGCATCTACAGTTAGGTCCAGAAATATTTGGACAGTGACACAATTTTCGCGAGTTGGGCTCTGCATGCCACCACATTGGATTTGAAATGAAACCTCTACAACAGAATTCAAGTGCAGATTGTAACGTTTAATTTGAAGGTTTGAACAAAAATATCTGATAGAAATTGTAGGAATTGTACACATTTCTTTACAAACATTCCACATTTTAGGAGGTCAAAAGTAATTGGACAAATAAACCAAACCCAAACAAAATATTTTTATTTTCAATATTTTGTTGCGAATCCTTTGGAGGCAATCACTGCCTTAAGTCTGGAACCCATGGACATCACCAAACGCTGGGTTTCCTCCTTCTTAATGCTTTGCAAGGCCTTTACAGCCGCAGCCTTCAGGTCTTGCTTGTTTGTGGGTCTTTCCGTCTTAAATCTGGATTTGAGCAAGTGAAATGCATGCTCAATTGGGTTAAGATCTGGTGATTGACTTGGCCATTGCAGAATGTTCCACTTTTTTGCACTCATGAACTCCTGGGTAGCTTTGGCTGTATGCTTGGGGTCATTGTCCATCTGTACTATGAAGCGCCATCCGATCAACTTTGCGGCATTTGGCTGAATCTGGGCTGAAAGTATATCCCGGTACACTTCAGAATTCATCCGGCTACTCTTGTCTGCTGTTATGTCATCAATAAACACAAGTGACCCAGTGCCATTGAAAGCCATGCATGCCCATGCCATCACGTTGCCTCCACCATGTTTTACAGAGGATGTGGTGTGCCTTGGATCATGTGCCGTTCCCTTTCTTCTCCCAAACTTTTTTCTTCCCATCATTCTGGTACAGGTTGATCTTTGTCTCATCTGTCCATAGAATACTTTTCCAGAACTGAGCTGGCTTCATGAGGTGTTCTTCAGCAAATTTAACTCTGGCCTGTCTATTTTTGGAATTGATGAATGGTTTGCATCTAGATGTGAACCCTTTGTATTTACTTTCATGGAGTCTTCTCTTTACTGTTGACTTAGAGATAGATACACCTACTTCACTGAGAGTGTTCTGGACTTCAGTTGATGTTGTGAACGGGTTCTTCTTCACCAAAGAAAGTATGCGGCGATCATCCACCACTGTTGTCATCCATGGACGCCCAGGCCTTTTTGAGTTCCCAAGCTCACCAGTCAATTCCTTTTTTCTCAGAATGTACCCGACTGTTGATTTTGCTACTCCAAGCATGTCTGCTACCTCTCTGATGGATTTTTTCTTTTTTTTCAGCCTCAGGATGTTCTGCTTCACCTCAATTGAGAGTTCCTTAGACCGCATGTTGTCTGGTCACAGCAACAGCTTCCAAATGCAAAACCACACACCTGTAATCAACCCCAGACCTTTTAACTACTTCATTGATTACAGGTTAACGAGGGAGACGCCTTCAGAGTTAATTGCAGCCCTTAGAGTCCCTTGTCCAATTACTTTTGGTCCCTTGAAAAAGAGGAGGCTATGCATTACAGAGCTATGATTCCTAAACCCTTTCTCCGATTTGGATGTGAAAACTCTCATATTGCAGCTGGGAGTGTGCACTTTCAGCCCATATTATATATATAATTGTATTTCTGAACATGTTTTTGTAAACAGCTAAAATAACAAAACTTGTGTCACTGTCCAAATATTTCTGGACCTAACTGTATATTCACTTGGAGATACTCCTGTATCATCCTCTCCAGCCGTTGACTATGCGTCAGACTTCTTGCCTCTTGTGGCCTTGCAAAGGATGGTCTAAAAAAATCATGAAACGATTCCATAAAATTGCTGTTACCACCACATACGGTGTTGCTGGTACGGTTTGACTGATGATGACTCGACAGTTCCATGGTTGGCAAATTATAACTGTGAGATTCACTCTGTGCACCACAGGTGTTTAGTGGAAAAGCCGAGCTAAGATTGCATAGCAGCTTCTGCTGATACTCCTGCATACGAGCGTCACTTTCTATGGCTGGAATTATTTCGGCAAATTTTGACTTGTACCGGGGATCTAAGAGTGTGGCAACCCAGTAGTCAGCATTACTTCTAATTCGGACAATCCGAGGACCATGTTGTAGGTAGTGCAGCAAGAAGGCGCTCATGTGTCTTGCGCATCCATGTGGACCAAGTCCTTGCTGTGCTTGTGTTGGTGAGGTGATAAGCATGCTTCCTTCCTCTGATTTCTCCCCCCAAACTCGAACAACCGAAATTTGACCATGGTCTCCCTCATCTGCTGAATCTTCCATGCCCATCGCCAGTTCATTCTCCATTTCTTCCTGGGCTCCTGCACCTTCCTCAACAGTTTGGCTGCTACCATGCGCCCTTGTTAATCCCTCTCCCCCACCGTCCCATGCCTGCCGCCTTGGTGATGCTGAATGTCTGGACCTTGTAGATCTTGGTATCCCTTCCGCATATGAATCCTCTTGTACTTCCTCCCCTTCCTCTTGTCCCACCACCTGACTCCGAATACTGTTTAGAGTGTACTCCAGTATGTAAATGACTGGAATTGTCATGCTGATAATGGCATTGTCAGCGCTAAACATATTCGTCGCCATGTCGAAACTATGCAGAAGGGTGCATAGGTCCTTGATCTGAGACCACTCCATCAGCATGATCTGCCCCACCTTAGCATCTCGTTGGCCCAGGCTATACGTCATAACGTATTGCACCAGGGCTCTGCGGTGCTGCCACAGTCGCTGCAACATGGGGAGAGTCGAATTCCAGTGTGTCGACATTGCATTTTTCATGGGATGAACCGGCAGGCTGAAAGACTTCTGCAGCGATGCAAGTCGGTCAGCTGCGCCGTTTGAACGGCAGAAGTGAGCAGATAGTGACCGTGCCCTGTACAGAAGCCCATCTAGGCTGGGATAGTGGGTTAAAAATTGCTGGACAACAAGGTTCAACACGTGAGCCATACAAGGCACGTGTGTGACCTTGCCCTGGCGAAGGGCCACACCCAGGTTTGCAGCATTGTCGCAAATGGCCTTCCATGGCTGCAGGTTGAGTTGAGACAACCATTTACTAAACTCGTTCTCCAGAGCTGACCACAACTCCTCAGCTGTGTGACTCTTATTTCCAAGACATTTCAACGTTAAGACCGCCTGATGTCATTGAGCTCTGCTGACAGCATAGTAAGAAGGTGTGCGGGATTCGTTGTGCGCAGTTACAACGTGGGTGGCCTGACCAGAAAGGCTTTGGGCGGAGGTGGAGGAGGCAGAAGCATTGGAGGAACTTCTACATACAGAGGATTGACACACAACTCGAAGGGATGGCAAGACTTGTACAACAGACCCTTCTCCATCTCTCACCATAGTTACCCAGTGCCCAGTCAGCGACATGTAACGCCCCTGTCCATGCTTACTGGTCCAAGTATTGGTGGTGAAATGCACCCTGTTACACACAGAGTTTCTCAAGGAAGCGGTGATGTTGTGTGCGACATGCTGGTGTAGCGCAGGCACACCTTTCTTGGAGAAGTAGTGGCGACTAGGCATCTGGTACTGGGGCACTGCGATGGACATAAGGTCTCGAAAATCCTCTGTGTCCACCAGGCAGAAAGGCATTATTTCTGTAGCCAACAGCTTGCAGAGGGTGAAAGTCAACCTCTTAGCTTTGTCATGGCTAAGAGGAAATGGCCTTTTACTTGTCCACATCTGAGGGACCGAGGGCTGGCTGCTGTGCTGAGATGGCATTGAGTAGGGTGTCCCATGAAAACTGCTCGTCTGTTAAGAAAGTGTAGGTGGAGACATAATGTTGCCTTCATCCAAAGGTGGTGCTCTCGATGTCTGAGAGAGCTCTACACCAGCAGCTGTTTCCCCTTCTAAAACAACTGACGACCTGCCAATCACACTGCCTGTTTCGCTTAAAGAGGTGGAAGGTCTGCGTCGCAAAGCATATGTGACTGCTGTCCCCACAGTCATAGAGGATGAAGAGCACGCGGATGCACTAGAAGCGGAAGATGGTGGTTGGCCCGCTCCACTATGCCGCATTGTAGCACAGTGATTTTCCCACTAGAACTTATGCTTGTTATCCATGTTATGGTTCATGGACGAAGTAGTCAAAATAGTGAGTCTTTGGCCTCTACTTATAGATTGGTGACAAATCTTACAGATGACATAATTTGGGAGATCCTTTGTGATGTCAAAAAAGGAGCAGGCTAAGCAAGGCTTAGAGTCCATGCGACCTGCAGAGCCACCACGACTTGTGCTCAGAGGCAGAGTTGTGGCTGAGGATGTAGTTGTTGACGTGCTACCAGTACTCCGTTTCTGTCCAGGAAGGCTCAAGCTAACCTCGTCGTCAGTCGCATCCTCTTCTACCGCCTCTGCTGACCTCCTTGAGTTCCTGACTGTGGGTTGACAGTAAGTTGAATCTACAACCTCATCATCAACCTGAGTGTTTGCACTCCCCTCGTCCTCAAACCTAACCTCTTTTGGCCCTGACTGAATAGTTAAGTTGTCATTCCAATGAGGTATCTGAGTCTCATCATCATCAGTATGTTCCTCATTGTCTCCACCAAGAGGAGTTACATTTTGGGAATGAGGGTCTATATTATGCTCAGAAACGTCTTCATGAGGGCCTGAATCTGACTCACAAAGCTTCTGGGCATCACTGCAGATCATTTCCTGGTCTGGACTCACTGTAGCTTTGGAGAAGACCTCTGATTCCCAGGCTATAGTGTGACTGAACAGCTCTGCAGACTCACCCATCTCTGTTACCCCATACTCTGCAGGGCGGGTGAAGACTTGAGACCTGATAGAAAGCAAGTGCGATTGGGGTGACAACTCAGAGGACTGTGGATTTTTGGATGTTGAAGTTGAGGTGGAGGAGAAGCCACTTGATGGAGCACTTGAGATCCATTCAAGCATGAGCTTTTTTTGTGCATCATCTATCTTTGGTAGAGTTGTTCGGTTCCGTAAAAAAGGGATCACATCTGATTGTCCACGGAAAGTAGTAGACATCTTCCTTGTGCTGGAAGATGGCCTTTCTTCAGCAGATGTTACTGTAGCTTTTCCACCTACCCCACGGACACAAACTTTTTTTCCTTTTCCAACACGCCTGTTCCCCTTTCCACCAGAATCTGTCCTTTTGCCACACATTTTGTTTGTGACCAAATTGGACTCTTAAAATCTCGTAGCAAAAATGGACAGGTGGTGTAGATTGCAGAGGTGGTCTAGCTTTATTGACAGCTGAAGAACCAACACTGACTATCCCAGACAATGAAAATATAGTCCTAAAAAATGGCAGCACTTTTTGCAATTAAAATTGCGTAGCAAAAATGGACAGGTGTGTAGAATGCACAGTTGGTGTACCTTGCTTGACAGCAGAGGAACCCTAAGTTAGTATCCCAGACAATTTTACTATGCCCCTAAAAGTGGCAGCACTTTTTGCAATTAAAATTGCAAAGCAAAAATGGAGAGGTGTGTAGAATGCACAGGTGCTGTAGCTATCATGTCAGCAGAGGAAGCCTCACTTTCTATCCCTGCCAATGAAACAATGCCCCATGGAATTGCCTGAGCTGATTTAGCCAGACGCTGTGATATAAACCCCTGCACAGCGCTGGCACAGACCTGCCTAGCAAAAATGGCTATGAACGGTTGTAATGTAGCCCTGAAAAGGGCTGAAATTACAAGTAGTCCCTAATCCCTAAAGCGATGTGTAAATTGCACTGTATGTCTATAGCACACACATCAGCAGCAGCAGGATCCGGAGCGGTGACTATCACCCACCCGCAGCAGAGAGATAATGGCCGCGATGGGGAAAATGGCCGGGTCTTATTGGGCAAAGACATGTGACATACACAGCCTTTGCTTGTCTGGCAAAAATCCACTTTGCTGTGTGTGTGTCTGTGATTGGTTGACAGCCTGGCCCGCCCCACTACACGCGCGGTTAGGAAAAAAAAATAAAAATACTATTCACTATACGCTGAATTTTGATAATATCATGATTCACAGTGACTCACAGTATTACAGTGAAAAGCCAGCTAGTAATTAGCTACGCTTTTTGGTGATCGAACCGTTATCAAACGTAACTCAAACTGCAGAACTTGAAGCAAATCGTTCGAGTTCGTCGAACGACTCGAACGCCGCCAAAAATCACTCGAATTTGAAATTGGCGAACCGTTCGAATCGAACATCGCTCCACTCTACTGCTAACATGTCAGGACATCCATGTGATTCATTCAAATAATGAAAAAAGTAATACACAGGATCCTATACCCCGTATGATGATCTACTTAACCAGTAACTATCAATCCCTGTACAGATATAGATATGGGACAAGAAGTGCAAAAATATGCCTAAAAGAACAAAAATATACATATGCTGGGCTAAGAGAAAGAAGGTGATGGACTTGGATAAATGCTCGATCACCTATAATGACTCACAGTCTGTGCAAGAAGAGTAGATTCAGTAGGTTAAATGTTGCTTATACAATTTTGTTGTATTTTTAAAAATATTCCTATCTCTTTTGTTTTGCCAAATCCTAATCCTGAACTTGTAAAGGCATTTTATCTATGATAGTGTATGTGCTGTATCACTGTGGCCTTAAATTACAGTATATCACAAAAATTATTACACCCCTCACAGTTTTGTAAATATTATATTACAGTTAGGTCCAGAAATATTTGGACAGTGACACAAGTTTTGTTATTTTAGCTGTTTACAAAAACATGTTCAGAAATACAATTATATATATAATATGGGCTGAAAGTGCACACTCCCAGCTGCAATATGAGAGTTTTCACATCCAAATCGGAGAAAGGGTTTAGGAATCATAGCTCTGTAATGCAAAGCCTCCTCTTTTTAAAGGGACCAAAAGTAATTGGACAAGGGACTCTAAGGGCTGCAATTAACTCTGAAGGCGTCTCCCTCGTTAATCTGTAATCAATGAAGTAGTTAAAAGGTCTGGGGTTGATTACAGGTGTGTGGTTTTGCATTTGGAAGCTGTTGCTGTGACCAGACAACATGCGGTCTAAGGAACTCTCAATTGAGGTGAAGCAGAACATCCTGAGGCTGAAAAAAAAGAAAAAATCCATCAGAGAGATAGCAGACATGCTTGGAGTAGCAAAATCAACAGTCGGGTACATTCTGAGAAAAAAGGAATTGACTGGTGAGCTTGGGAACTCAAAAAGGCCTGGGCGTCCATGGATGACAACAGTGGTGGATGATCGCCGAATACTTTCTTTGGTGAAGGAGAACCCGTTCACAACATCAACTGAAGTCCAGAACACTCTCAGTGAAGTAGGTGTATCTGTCTCTAAGTCAACAGTAAAGAGAAGACTCCATGAAAGTAAATACAAAGGGTTCATGAGTGCCAAAAAGTGGAACATTCTGCAATGGCCAAGTCAATCACCAGATCTTAACCCAATTGAGCATGCATTTCACTTGCTCAAATCCAGACTTAAGACGGAAAGACCCACAAACAAGCAAGACCTGAAGGCTGCGGCTGTAAAGGCCTTGCAAAGCATTGGGAAGGAGGAAACCCAGCGTTTGGTGATGTCCATGGGTTCCAGACTTAAGGCAGTGATTGCCTCCAAAGGATTCGCAACAAAATATTGAAAATAAAAATATTTTGTTTGGGTTTGGTTTATTTGTCCAATTACTTTTGACCTCCTAAAATGTGGAGTGTTTGTAAAGAAATGTGTACAATTCCTACAATTTCTATCAGATATTTTTGTTCAAACCTTCAAATTAAACGTTACAATCTGCACTTGAATTCTGTTGTAGAGGTTTCATTTCAAATCCAATGTGGTGGCATGCAGAGCCCAACTCGCGAAAATTGTGTCACTGTCCAAATATTTCTGGACCTAACTGTATATCCTTTCACGGGACAGCACTGAAGATATGACAATTTGATACAATGGAAAGTAGCCACTGTACAGCTCGTATAACAGTATACATTTGGAGTGTCTTGCAAATAACTCAACACACAACCATTAATGTCTAAATCGCTGGCAACAAATTGTCAATATTTTGTGGCCACCATTATTTTCAAGCAGTGGCTTAAAGGGAACCAATCACCAGGATTTTCGTATATAACCTAAAGCCAGTGCTATTCTGGCACTATCAGGCTGATTCTATACATACCTTTAGTTGTCAGCTTGGATGTTTAGGTTTTGAAATCCAAGAAATTAAAGTTTATAAAATTAGCATCTTCTTGAGTGACAGCAGCTGAGGATCAGATAATATCTGGGGGGTATGCATAGTTATCCCCTCTCCTTGTTAAAATTAGCATAAGTATTTAACAATCGATTACATTCCCTTGCAGGACCTGTAGTGAGGTCATACCCATGTGACCAGAAGAGGCGGGGCCTCAGCCAATAGAAAAATGTTGCTTTGTGGTATCAGCTTTAGTGACCCCCTCTGGTCACATGGGTATGAACTCAGCACAGATCCTGCAAGTCAAAGTAAATCAATTGCATAATACTTATGCTAATTCTAACAGGGTAGGGGATAACTATGAATCCCCTCCAGATATTATCTGATCCTCAGCTGCTGTCACTCAAGAAGCTACCAATTTTATAAACTTTACTTTCTTTGATTTCAAAACCTAAACATCTGAGCTGACAACTAAAGGTATTTGGAGAATCATCCTGATAGTGCAGTTAACACTGGCTTTAGGTTATATACAAAAATCCTGGTGATTAGTTCCCTTTAACTCTACTGGGCATAGAGTTCACTGAAGCTTCACAGGTTGCTACTGGAATACTCTTTCGCTCCTCCATGACAAGATCATGGAGCTGTTGGTTATTAGAGACCTTGAACTCCTCCATCTTACATTTGAGGATGCCTCACATATGCTCAATAGAGTTTAGTTCTAGCAAAATGCTTGGCCAATCCAGCACATTTACCACCAGTTTCTTTAGCAAGGCTGTCACACAATGTTCAGCTCAAAACTCATCAGGTGTCATAGCGACGTCTGATCCTGTTCACACTGCAAAGTCTGATATACCATCTAGTGCCTTTAAGTTGCTGAGTCAGATTTGGGCATTGACCAGTTGTGTGCTTACAAGTGGTCAGTGTAGCAGGAGTTCATTTCTGCTAACCTATGGATTGCTGATAGGTTCACAGGACCTATCACAGCCGCTTCAACCTTTAAAAGATGGTAGAGCCTGTTCCTCCATGCCAATTATAGCTTCATTTACAAATACCGATACTTGTGCTGTAGTGATTTAGTTCTGGTGATCTCCTGTGCATTATTTGGTGTGTTGTGGAAATATCCTCATTGTTTGTTATTTCCCCACTGATTATTTCTCCCTGAGCATGTATTTCCATACCTCTGAGTGTGTGCAGTGAGTTTGAGTGTTGTTTTTTCCCGGTCTGCCTATTTGTATGGGATAAACGACTCCTGTTCCAACCCTCCCCAGGGGTGGGGAGAGAGGGTACAGACCAAGGCTATTCAGTTGCTAGGGTTAAGAAGGCGGCCCAAATATTGTCATCATCAGACTTATCATTTGGAACAGGGACAACTAGGGCCCCATAACCCTAGGGCCAGTGAAGGCTCCCCTATTCCAAGTTACCTCATCTCACCCCATGACAATGGCAGTGGTCATCTGGGATATGTGTTTGAGGTCGTTATCATGTTGAAATAGAAAGGAAGGAGATCATACTTTGCTTCAGTATGTCACAGGACATGTTGACATTCATAGTTCCCTGAATGAACTGAATCTCCCCACAGCCAGTAGCATTCATTCAGCCACAAACCATGACAGTCCCATTACCACGCATGATTGTAGGCAAGAGATGCTTGATTGTAGCCACCACACATGCTTGACACCATCTGACAAGCTGCCCGTCCACCCCTTTAACCTCTACAACAATGCTTGTAGCACTCATACGTCTATTTTGAAAAGACAACCTCTGGATATGACAATGAGCACATTCACTCAACTTGTTTGGTTGACAATGGCAAGGCCTGTTCTGAGTGGAACTTGTCTTGTGAAGCCACTATATGGTCTTGGCCAGCATGCTTAAGCTCACTTTCAGGGTGTTTACAATCTTATTATATGCAAGGCTATCCTTAGGTAGCCAAATATTTATTTTTCTCACATCCTCAGAGAATTCTTTGCCATGAGGTGCCATGTTGAACTTCCAGTGACCAGTTTGAAAGAGTGTGTGAGTGATAACACCAAATTTAACACAACTGCTTCCCATTCACATATGAGACCTTTTAACACTAATGAGTCACATGATACCAGGCATGAAAAATGCCTAATTGAGCACAATTTGGCCATTTTCACTTAGGAGTGTACTCACTTTTGTTGAGACATTAATGCAGTTTAGACATTGATGGCTTTGTGTTGAGTTGTTTAATGGTCACCAAATTTATGCTAACAAAAGGAGACAGTTGCACTCTGTAGTGCTAAGATATGTATAACATTGAATATGGGAATATAGACTTACATTACTGCAATAAAAACATGTAGAAATTGAGATACTTAGCACACAAAAATAGCCAGTTTTATGTGAGCCCAACAGCCAATAGCAAGGCAACTTAATTTTGTTGGATCCTTGCTTACTCTAATGCCTCTCTTTGGATTAAAAATCCCTCCAAGTTAAGGGTGGACAGGAACGCTCAATCAGAAGGTATAAAGATCACACACAGAGATAAATCTGTGGTTGCAGTGAAATCATGGACATATTGTTCCATTTGTACACAGCCACAAACCTGGCACTGATTGTCCACAATTTCACTGCAACCACAGATCTACCACAGATCTACCACAGATCTACCACAGATCTACCACAGATCTACCACAGATCTACCACAGATCTACCACAGATCTACCACAGATCTGCCACAGATCTGCCACAGATCTGCCACAGATCTGCCACAGATCTGCCATAGATCTGCCACAGATTTATCTCTGTGTGTGACAGGGTCTTAACCCTGTAATCTAATAAAAATACTGATGGCACATCCTACCTTTCTAATGTGAACGCGTGCAAACTGAATATGAAACACAGTAACAAAAAGGAGACAGTTGCACACTGCAGTGCTAAGATATGTGTAACAATGAATATGGAAATATAGACATGCATTACTGCTATAAAAAACATGTAAAAATAACCAAAAAAGAGGCATTACAGTAGGCAGGGACCCAACAAAAAGAGGTTGCCTTGCTGTTGGCTGTTGGGCTCACATAAAACTGGTCATTTTTGTGTGCTAAATATATCAATTTTTACTTGTTTTTATAGCTGTAATGCTTGTCTATACTCCCATATTCATTGTTACATATATGAAGCTAAAGTCCAGGACCTCCAAGGTGGTGTTTTCAGAAATACTACCGGTGCCACGAGCGTCACTAGAAAGACAGAGGGAGCTTAGGGAGATAAATACGTGGCTTAGAAATTGGTGCAGGAAGGAAGGGTTCGGGTTCATGGAGAACTGGGCTGACTTCTCAGTCGGCTACAGGCTTTACAGTAGGAATGGGCTGCACCTCAATGGGAAAGGTGCAGCTCTGCTGGGGGAGAAAGTGGTCAGACGGATGGAGGAGCTTTTAAACTAGGATCTGGGGGGAGGGAGGGTAGTGGAGCAAAAAAGGGGATAGATAGAGCAGATAGAGACAGTGACACGGTAGGGGTCAATGAAGGATTAGGGGGGATGGGACATGCAAGGAACATAGGGAGGCTAGGAGCAATAAAGGTGTTAATAGGATTAAATGTCTACTGGCAAATGCAAGAAGTCTTGCAAACAAAATGAATGAATTGGAGACTCGTATGTCAACCATGGATTATGATGTGGTGGGCATTACGGAAACCTGGCTGGATGAAAGCCATGACTGGGTGACAAACATACAGGGTTATAGTACATTTAGGAGGGACAGGAAAGACAAAAAAGGTGGTGGGGTGTGTATATTTATCAAATCTAACCTAAAACCTGTGTTGAATGATGACATTGGGGGGAACTGCAGCAATGTAGAGTCAGTATGGGTAAATGTACATGGGGAGGGGAATAATGGAAAAATGCTAATTGGAGTTTGCTATAAGCCTCCTAACATACCTGAACAAATAGAGGGTGAAATGCTGGAACAAATTGAAAAGGCAGCTAATAATAATAATCGGGTTCTTATTATGGGGGATTTCAATTATCCAGACATACAGTGGGACATAGAATCTTCTGGTTGTGCTAAAAGCTGTAAATTCTTATCTACCATTCAAGACAATTTCCTCTCTCAGATGGTAGATGAACCGACCAGGTGAGATAATTTGCTAGATCTGGTCCTGTCAAATAGACCAGATACAATTTCAGATCTACAGGTCCGGGAGCACTTGGGCACCAGCGATCATAATATGGTAAGCTTCAACGTAATATTCAATAGAACATTTCAAAGGGGAAATGCTGAAACCTGGAATTTTAGGAAAGCTGATTTCAACAAATTAAGGGAAGAGCTTAAATGTGTAGATTGGGACAAAGTCATGGTAACTGGGGATACTGAAC
This sequence comes from Anomaloglossus baeobatrachus, assembly GCF_048569485.1. Lineage (NCBI taxonomy): Eukaryota > Metazoa > Chordata > Amphibia > Anura > Aromobatidae > Anomaloglossus > Anomaloglossus baeobatrachus. The sequence continues at coordinate 442,803,792 of NC_134355.1, forward strand.
ATAAATGGGGAAAGTTTAAAGATATACTGCTAGAGTCCTGTAAAAAATGTATACCCTCTGGTAATAAAATGTCCAGGAATAAAAAGAAATCACTATGGATAAATAAGACTGTACAAAGTATAATAAAACAAAAACAAAGGGCGTTTAAAATCTTGAAGGCTGAGAATACAGAAATAGCATTTCAGAAGTATAAAGATATCAATAGGAAATGCAAAAAAGAAATCAAACAAGCAAAACTAGCTACTGAAACAAAAATCGCCAATGATATTAAAATAAATCCCAAAATCTTTTACAAATACATTAATGCCAAAAGGAAAACAAAGGATAGTATTGGCCCCTTAAAATATAATAACAAGTTAGTTATAGAGGACAAACAAAAGACTGAGATATTAAATAGGCATTTCTCATCTGTGTTCACCAAGGAACTGACTGTACCAGGGATCATTCAACAAGTAAAAAATCAAAGTTCACTACCCGATATAATTAATTTAATACAAGAAGAAGTACGCCTATGTCTGAGTAAATTAAACATTGACAAATCCCCAGGGCCAGATGGCATTCATCCATGAATATTGAGGGAATTGAGCTCCGTAATTGACAGACCGCTGTATCTCATCTTTTTAGACTCGCTTGTAACAGGGTTGGTGCCTCAGGATTGGAGGATTGCTGATGTGGTACCGATATTTAAGAAAGGTAAGAGGATAGATCCAGGCAACTACCGTCCAGGAAGCCTGACATCAGTAGTATGCAAAGTTTTTGAGGGCATTTTAAGGCATGACATGCAAAAATATGTTGCAGAAAATAATATAAGAACTGACAGACAGCATGGATTCATGAAAGATAAGTCATGTCTAACCAACCTGTTGGGGTTGAGGGGGTAAGTGCAAACCTGGATATTGGTAATGCAGCTGATGTGATTTATTTGGACTTTGCAAAGGCATTTGATACTGTACCACATAATAGCCTTATACTAAAGCTCCAGAAGCAAGGACTAGGGAAAACTATATGCAACTGGGTAAAGAATTGGCTAAAAGATAGGAAACAAAGAGTAGTCATAAATGGTACATTCTCTAAATGGGCTATAGTCAGCAGTGGGGTGCCGCAGGGATCTGTGCTAGGACCAATTCTTTTTAATCTCTTTATTAATGACCTTGTGGATGGGATTGATAGTAAAGTGTCAGTCTTTGCTCATGACACCAAACTATGTAGGATATTAAAAACTGACCTTGATAGTACAATATTACAAAAAGATCTGGATAAGATGTCAGAATGGGCAGATACTTGGCAAATGAGATTTAATGTTGATAAATGTAAAGTAATGCACCTAGGACGGAGTAATCCTATAACTGCGTATACATTAAATGGCAGTAAACTCGGGACTACAGAACAGGAGAAGGACTTGGGTATTCTCATTACAAATAAGCTGAGCAGCAGCACTCAATGTCAAGCAGCAGCTGCAAAAGCAAACAAGATTCTAGGGTGTATAAAAAGAGAGATTAGATCCCGTGATCCCAACGTATTGTTACCCCTCTATAAATCACTTGTAAGGCCACATCTGGAATATGGGATCCAGTTTTAGGCTCCACATTTTAAAAAGGACATTCAGAAGTTAGAGTCAGTTCAAAGGCAGGCAACTAGACTACTACAAGGAATGGAAGGCCTCCCATATGATGACAGGTTGAAAAAGTTAGATATGTTTAGCTTAGAAAAAAAACGTCTCAGAGGAGATCTCATTTATATGTATAAATACATGTGTGGTCAATATAAACGACTGGCACATGGCTTATTTTTTCCAAGGACAATACTAAGGACCAGGGGGCACTCACTGAGAGTGGATGAAAAGCGATTCCGACAGTTAAATAGGAAAGGGTTCTTTACAGATAGAGCAATCAGACTGTGGAATGCCCTACCACAAGGGGTAGTAATCGCAGATACTATAACAGCTTTTAAAAAAGGGCTGGATGATTTCCTCAGTACACAAAACATTGTTGGTTATAAATGACCTAGTGCCCAAATGTAGAACTGGTGGAGGAAGGAAGGTTGAACTAGATGGACCTAGGTCTTTTTTCAACCTTAGCAACTATGTAACTATGTAGCACTAAAGAGTAGGGATGGTGAACCCGAACTGTAAAGTTCAGTGTCCATATCGAACACATGGTGTTCGTGCACACAAACATGAACATGAGCTTTATGGGACGTTCGTGTTACAGTTCGTGTAAACGTTTCGGTCCATGGGCTGTTAAAAAAAAAAGCACGTTATTAAAAAAACATTCTGATCATACTTACAGGTCCTGCGACGCGTCCTGCAGACTCTGTCTCCCGGCGCTTCTGCTAACGTGTCCGTCCAATCATTGCAGTTCCCTCCGGTAAGCACCTCTGGCTAAAAAGACCTGCCATGACCGTGACATCATACCCATGTGACCAGTCACGTGTGAATGTCGTTTTACCTCATTGGCTACAGACTGGTCACGTGAGTATGACGTCATCACAGGGCCTGGTGCGCCGTGATGTGAGTATCATCGCATCACTGCACACAATCTCATGACGGCAGCGGGTCAGCTGCAGGTATTTCCACAGCTGAGGCCCTGCTGCCAAGAGAGTGGGGTTATGCACTGCGAGACGCAAGTACAATCATTCCGTCACTGTCATCCTGCTACATCGCTCGGACCAGAATGATGCAGCAGGCTGACATTGCTCTCTGTGCTTCTCACTGTGTATAGACTGTCTGTGCACAAGATGAAGCAGAGTTGACTTCGCTCTTTGCTTCTCACTGTGTATAGAATGTCTATGCACAGTGATGAAGCTGACATTGCTGTCCCTGTGGATTACGTTGGACTAAGGATTTTTTTATAATAAAGGTAGAGTCTCTAAATGCTTTTTGTTTTATTTTTGATAAAAAAAATCTCTGTGTGTTTGTTTTACTGTTTCCTAGAAATTCATGGTGGCCATGTCTATTTTGGCGTGACACCATAAATTTCGGGCATAGTACCATCTGAGAATACAAAGCTGGTATTAACTCCTTCATTACCAAGCGAGCCACCGCCATCACGGTCGCTGGACGAGCTGGATAAGGCTCCTGGAAATGGCATTAAGAAACAATGCGCTATTTCCAGGGGCGGCTGCGGGCGGCCAAGAATCCCAGCCCCCAGCTGCTTGGCTTTACCTGACTGGCGATCAAAATACGGCAGGAGCCCACGCATTTTTTTTTAATTATTTTTTTTAAATAAAAAAAAATTAACGGGCTTCCCTGTATTTTGATTGCCAGCCAAGGTAATGACAGGCAGATGAGAGTGGCAGCCTGTAGCCGTCTGCTTTATCTGCGCTGAGATTCAAAAATACCGAGGCGCGCTACATCATTTTTTTTAATGATTTATTTTTACAGTACTGTGATGTTAGGAAATCAAATTACAGGGAAGACCATTTTTTTAGTTATTTAAATAAAGAATAAAAAAAAATACGTGGGATCCCGCTGTATTTTTTGTATTGATAGCTAAGGTTAATCCAAGCAGCTACTGGCTGTTAACCCCCACTGCTTGGTGTTACCTTCACTGGCAATGGAATATCCAGGGAAGCATGTTTTCTCTTTTTTTTTTTTTAAGTTTTTTGCCAGAAAGCTAAAAAAAAAATGATGTGGGCTTCGCCATATTTTTGTATGCTGGTATGGTAGGAAAAGGATGGCACCTCCTGTCAGTGTGTCAACAAGATATTGGGGTGCACTTTAGGTTCCAAAGCCATAAAGTGAAAAGTAGACAAGGCACTCCCAAAATGCTTTGCATGAAGATTTATATTTTTGTATGCTAGCCAGGTACAGCAGGCAGGTACGGGCTGCCCCTAACCCCCAGCTGCCTATTTGTACCCGTCTGGGAACTAAAAATATAGGAAAGCCCTTTTTTTTAATTATTTAATGAATTTCATGAAATAATTAAAAAAAAACCGACATGGGCTTCGCCCCATTTTTGTGTCCAGCCAGGTACTACTAGGCAGCTGGTGATTGGAATCCGCAACGCAGGATGGCCCAAGCTTTCTGGGGCCCTCTGCTGCAAATTGCAGTCCGCAGCCACCCCAGAAAATGGCGCTTTTATAGAAGCGCCATCTTTTGGCGCTGTATCCAACTCTTCCAGTGGCCCTGGCGATGGGTGGCATGCTGGGTAATAAGGGATTAATACTAGCTTTGTTTTACTAGCTAGAATTAAGCCAAAGATTCTTAATGTCAGGCAAGTTTGACCCGGCCATTAAGAATCTCCAATAAAGGGTTAAAAAAAAGACACCACACAGAGGAAAAAATATTTTCATAGAAATAACTACACAGACACACTTAGAGACTCCATATTTATTACTCCCTCTCACCCCTACACGATCCTGGTCATCTGTCTTCTTTTTCCTTCAACGCATGCAGCTCTGCTACAGCACTGCATGGGAGGAAGAACGCTGCTGCTCCCGTGCAGTCTAATGAGTCAGAGAGTAAGCAGAGGCTGTGGGCTGGTAAGTGGTGACATTACCGCTGCCACAGTTGCAATAGTAACCTGACAGGCGGGTTATTATAGCAAAGGTGATTTCTGACCACCTGATTCTCGGTGCCGCTATTCACCGGCTGTGGCAGCCAGTCTCTGCATGTGGGCTGACTCTGTAAAGAGAGCTGACATGCAGGGACGGGGAGTCGACCATGTGCCAGAGCATCTCGCTGGTACACGGTACTCACCGAGTATACTGAATACGGAGATGGTCGGACGAGCATCGCGTACCGGAGAGATGCACTAACACTGACAGGACCTAGCATGACGTCATAGTCATGTGACCAGTTTGTAGACTATGAGATAATACACATGTGACTGGTCACATGCTATGACGTCACGGAAGGTCCTATCGTCAATTCTGGTTACCGGGAGGGCACAGCGATGATCAGATGGAAAAGCGGCGGGAGTCAGAGTCTGCAGGATGTGTCGCGGGACCTGTAAGTATAATGACAATGTTTATTATTAACTGTATTCTTTATTTTACAGCCCCCCACCCCATTACATAACTGTAAAGTCCAAGTTCGGTGTTCGGACGCAACTTCGCATTATATCAGAACCCGAACAAGAACTTTTCAAAACGTTCGGGCGAGTCTCTCAAACATCGGGAGGGTTTGCCCATCCCTACTACAGTGTGCAACTGTCTCCTTTTTGTTACTATGTTTTATGCTTAGTTTGCTCCTGTTCACATTAAAAAGGTAGGATGTGTCATCAGTCTTTTTCTTATATTACCAAATTTATACTGTTAAACAATCTGTTTATTGACTACTTTATATTGTATCAAAATGTCAAATCTTCAGTGTTGTCTCATGAAAAGATATAAAATATATACAAAAATGGGAGACGTGTATTCACTTTCGTGATATACTGTATATTTCTTCAGGATAGAAAGTAGCGGCTGTTACCTTTATGACCCCAGTAAATATATATTAAGTTCCACATCTTTAATGTATTTAAAGTGAAATGGATTTAAAACATTGAAAGATAGAAAACAGTAATCCTGCATCTTGTGCTTTAATGATAATAGAAAAGTCATGTATTTATAGATTTCCTTTCTACAATTAAATGATGACCAATGTACTCTTTTATCTTCTAGAATAGCTCTGGAAGACTGCAGTTTGCGATGTTTTTAGACCTGAACTACTTAGTGTAAGATCTTGAAAGCTCTTTAGTCTGCTTTCTTAGTTCTTTCAGATTATAATGTCATTAAATATATAATGTATTTTTTCTACTTTTGGCTACTTTGAAGTCATACTATGCCGTGCAACTACTGACATTGTGTTGCATTTTTGCATAAAGCCTTAAGCCTGCTTTATATGGGACGACCGATGTGCGATTTCACAATTGATCATACCCGCCCCCGTCATTTTTGCGTCACGGGCAAATCGCTGCCCATGGCGCACAAACTCGTTTAACCCCCGTCACACGTACTTACCTTCTAAACGACGTCGCTGTGGGCGACGAATGTCATAGTATCATAGTATCATAGTTTTTAAGGTTGAAGGGAGACTCTAAGTCCATCTAGTTCAACCCGTAGCCTAACATGTTGATCCAGAGGAAGGCAAAAAAAACCCCAATGTGGCAAACAAGTTCCAATGGGGAAAAAATTTCCTTCCTGACTCCACATCCGGCAATCAGACTAGTTCCCTGGATCAATACCCTGTCATAAAATCTAATATACATAACTGGTAATATTAAATTTTTCAAGAAAGGCATCCAGGCTCTGCTTAAATGTTAGTAGTGAATCACCCATTGCAACATCATGCGGCAGAGAGTTCCATAGTCTCACTGCTCGTACAGTAAAGAATCCTCGTCTGTGATTATGATTAAACCTTCTTTCCTCAAGACGTAGCGGATGCCCCCGTGTTCCAGTCGCAGGCCTAGGTGTAAAAAGATCTTTGGAAAGGTCTCTGTACTGTCCCCTCATATATTTATACATTGTGATTAGATCCCCCCTAAGCCTTCGTTTTTCCAAACTAAATAACCCCAAGTTTAATAACCTGTCTTGGTATTGCAGGTCCACTTCCTAAAGTGGGAGGGACGTTCAGCGTCACAGCGACGTCACACAGCCGCCGGCCAATAGAAGCGGAGGGGCGGAGATGAGCAGGACGTAAACATCCCGCCCACCTCCTTCCTTCCGCATAGCCGGCGGGTGCAGCGGGACGGAGGTAAGCTGCTGTTCATTGTTCCCGGAGTGTCACACGGAGCGGCGTGTGCTACCCCGGGAACAATGAGCAACTGGCGCCATTTTAATTAAACGAGATTATGAAACCGAGCGACGAGTACACGACTCACGATTTGTGAGCGATACTGCGTCGCTCGGAGGTGTCACACAGCCCGACGTCGCAAGCGATGCCGGATGTGCATCACAAAAACCGTGACCCCGACGATCTATCGCACGATAGATCGTCTCGTGTAAAGCACCCTTTAAAGTATGTTTCTTGATTAAATACATTTTTTTGTTCATCTAAAATTTGATACATTGAAAAATTGTTCCTACTACATGAAAAGATAAAACCATTATTCTTGAATACAGGCAATGCCTTCTAGGTATAAAGGGAATCTGTCAGAGGGTTTTTGTTTTATAATCAGAGAGCAGCATAATGTAAAGGCCCTGATTCCAGCGATGTGTCATTTGCTGTTTTTTGCTTCAGATATAGCACTGAATTCTGAGCCCCATGTAACTCTGCCCACACCACTGATTTTCAGCTTTTTGTGTACACTGTATATTTAAAAAAAGCTGCTAATTAGTGGTTGGTTAGTGGTTACACCACAGAGCAGTTGACTAGTAGTTTGAGACATGTAGTCCTGTAATGATAATCTCTTGCTGATAAAGTACTGGTTTATTGAAACAGCAACACACTGCCCAGTAAGTAACACATCCCTTGAATCAGGAGCTCATTCCCTACAACAGGGGTGGGGAACCTCCAGCCCATGGGCTGCATGCGGCCCGCCATGACCTTTTATTCGGCCATCGGGCAGATTCCCGGGGGAGGGAGTGCTCGTGCTGTCACCGCAGTTTTGCAGGCCTCCGGCCCTTTAAATCCACACATTGCTGCTTGTGCGCACCAATGTGTTTTCCCGTCGTCCAGTGCCAACGTGATCAGGACTTACTGTGTGGGCGGGTCTCACAGCTACCTCACAGCTTCCAGCGCTGTGTGCCCGCCCCCTGCCCTCCGGAGCTTTGTGACCACCTTCTCCTTCTGATGCAGTGTGCCCGCCCCCTGCTCTCCGGAGCTCTGTGCCCGCCTTCTCCTTCTGATGCTGTGTGCCCGCCCCCTGCCCTCCGGAGCTCTGTGCCCGCCTTCTCCTTCTGATGCTGTGTGCCAGCCCCTCTGCCCTCAGGATCTTTGTGCCTGCCATCTCCTTCTGATGCTGTGTGTCCGGTGCCTGCACTCCGGTGCTGTGAGTGCGATGCTGCTGTGAGTCCAGCTCCGGCCCTCTGCTGCTATGTGCCCTGTCCAGTGCTTTGTGCCTCCCCACCCCAGTTCTGTAAACCCTCTCCCCCAGATTTACATGAAAACCTCAGCGCAGTGTGCCCCCCAATGTCCTGTGTGCACCTCCTCCATTCTGTGTGCAGCCCCCCAGTCCTATGTGCATCCCATCACCCAGTCCTATGTGCAGCCCATCACCCAGTCGTATGTGCAGCCCATCACCCAGTCCTGTGTGCACCCCCACATCCTTTGTGCAGCCCCCCAGTCCTATGTGCAGCCCATCACCCAGTCCTATGTGCAGCCCATCACCCAGTCATATGTGCAGCCCATCACCCAGTCCTATGTGCACCCTGTGTGCACCCCCCAGTCCTATGTGCAGCCCATCACCTAGTCCTGTGTGCACCCCCCATCCTGTGTGCAGCCCCACCCAGTTCTATGTGCAGCCCATCCCCCAGTCCTATGTGCAGCCCATCCTCCAGTCCTGTGTGCAGCCCATCCCCCAATCCTTTGTGTAGCCTATCCCCCAATCCTGTGTGCAGCCCATACCCCAATCCTGTATGCAGCCCATCCCCCAATCCTGTGTGCAGCCTACCCCCAATCCTGTGTGCAGCCTATCCCCCAGTCCTGTGTGCAGCCTATCCCCCAGTCCTGTGTGCAGCCTGTGATCAGCCTGTGTGCAGCCTATCCCCCAGTCCTATGTGCAGCCTCCCCATTCCTGTGTGCAGCCCCCCCAGTCCTGTGAGAAGCCCTCCCGTGATGTCTGTGCCTCCCCACAGTGATGTCTGTGCTCCCTCCAGTGATATCTGTGCCCCAGCCCCTCTTGTGGTGACGGTGCCCCAGCCCCTCTTGTGGTGTTTGTGCCCCAGCCCCTCATGTGGTGTGCATGCCCCAGCCCCTCGTGTGGTGTGCATGCCCCCAGCCCCTCTTGTGATGCGCCTGCCCCCAGCGTCTCTTGTGATGGGCATGCCCCCAGCGTCTCCAGTGATGTTTATGCCCCCTGCGTCTCCAGTGGTGTGTATGCCCCCTGAGTCTCATGTGACTTATACATCACATTGGAGATGCTGGGGGCAGTGTCTCCTAAGTGATGTATATGCATCCAGTGTCTCCTGTGATGTATATACAGCAGTCCCAGTGTCTCCTATGCAATATACATACCTTAAGCGTCTCCTGTGATGTATATACAGCGTCTGTTATGTGATGTATATGATTTACCAATCTTATTATCACAAAGAGTTGACTATGCTCCAAACAGAGACATACCTGAAAAACCAGTTGCGAGAAGAAACATGTTTAGTATCACCGAACATCACAGCCGCACCAAAGAGAAGCCGCTCCGGCCATCATAGTAGGGGTGAGTTAATTAATTGTTTCACCAAATATAGCAGGGTTATTTAAACATTGATAATTTTGTGCGGCCCCCGAAAGTTGGTAGAAATTTCCAAAAGGCCCCCAGGAGAAAAAAGGTTCCCCACCCCTGACTTAAATGGCTGCTTGACATTTGCACTACAACAACAGAAATGGTTATATATAGGTATACTTATGCTGACATTGAAATGCTGCTTTGTTTGGTGATTAATTTTATGTAAAGACAGAAGGGAATACAACGGGGTACAATGTAGCATCACCTTAAGCTGATAAGTTTATGGCAATATACGAGGAAACATTTGTATAGAAATACATATATGGGCAGCACTGTAGCTTTAACGCACTTGGGTCTTGCATTCAACTCCCACCAAAGATAACACCTGCAAAAAGCTTGTATATTCTGATTTTGAGCTAGCATTATGCATTCCTTATCAAACTTTCACAAAAATCTGCATCATAGGTTATTAAGGGAGTTAAAGTCTTGACTTATAGATGTATAGAAAACGTTTAACATCAACACAGTAACACATAAATACAGCGGATGAAATAAGTATTGAACACGTCACCAATTTTCAAAGTATATTTCCAAAGATGCTATCTCACCAGATGTCAGAGACAACCCATGCCAATACACACAAGCAAATAAATCAAAGCAAACTTTATGTGTAGTGAGAAACGAAACATGGAAAAAGTATTGAACACATGAAGAAAGAGAGGTTCAAAAAGCCATGGAAATTCATGACACCAAGCTAAAATGTGCCACACAAGAAGCATTACATGATGGGTATAACCAGTGAACTCTCTCAAGACATGCATTGGTTACAGAAGAATGTCTATACTATTAAAGGTTCCGGTCAGCAATATTGGGGTTATAATCCAGAAGTGGAAAGAACATTATTTCACTATAAACCAGTCATGACCAAGATCTCCTTACTCCCTGTAAGATTTAAGGCAGTGAAGTGAAAATAATTATCAGATGAGTTGCTCAGGACCCAAAGATCACCTGTGGAGAGCTACAGAAAGACCTGTAATCTGCAGGCACAATAATTTCAAATAAAACATTAAGTAATGCACTCAACCTCAATGGCCTGTATGCACACTCACCTAAAGGCCGCTTTACACGCAAAAACATCGCTAACGAGATGTCGTTGGGGTCACGGAATTCGTGAAGCACATCCAGCCTCGTTAGTTACGTCGTTGCGTGTGAAACGCAGGAACGACCGTTAATGATCAAAAATACTCACCATATCGTTGATTGTTGACATGTCGTTCTAATCTCAAATATCGTTGCTGCTGCAGGTACGATGTTCGTCGTTCATGCGGCAGCACATATTGCTATGTGTGACACCGCAGGTATGAGGAACATCACCTTACCTGCGGCCGCCAGCAATGAGGAAGGAAGGAGGTGGGCGGGATGTTACGGACGCTCATCTCCACCCCTCCGCTTCTATTGGGCGGCCGCTTAGTGACGCCGCTGTGACGCCAAACGAACCGCCCCCTTAGAAAGGAGGTGGTTCACCGGCAACAGCGACGTCGCTAGGCAGGTAAGTCCGTGTGACGGGTGTAAGCGATATTGTGCGCCACGGGCAGCGATTTGTCCGTGACGCACAACCGACGGGGGCTAGCGAGATTGCAGCTTGTAAAGTGCCCTTAAGACTCTATTGCTGAACAAAAAGAATGTTTAAGAGCATTTAAAGTTTGCTCAACAGCATTTTAACAAGCTTGTGAAATATGCAATGTGCACACATACCGTAAAGCTTTTTGTCCCTCTCTTCTCGCTAGTGAAGGGTAGAAATTAAGGTAAAAATCAGATGACGTTTCCTCTCATTCCAACCCGCAAGCTGTGTAGTGATATCAGCAGTCGCAGTCTCACACAGGAATAGTATACTGTGTGGGTGTTTGCTGTGCTGTGATGTTTAAAAGCACAGTGCAAGTGGCTGCAACTAAAGAAGCCAGTGACCGTGCAGCTTTAAACAGCTGCTGTAGGCAAGTGCCATTCTAGCCCAGCCTGCCCCTGACTCTACAGATTATAAATTCAGATAATGCCTGCATAGCGCAAGGATCTAAGTTGGACATCAGGGGAGAGAGCTGTGCATGCATCCTTGGAGTGTGCGAGTAGCCCAATGCAGGCACCGGCCCATCTGGCATTTCCTAGAACTGTCAGATGGCCTGACCAGCCCTGCCATACCCCCTCATTAGATAAGCAGCTCAATGTTCATAGACAATGTACATAGAGAAACACATATCTAGGTTGCTAAACCCAGACAAAAGTGAAATAAGATTCCAATCAATTTGGAAAGATTTTTTATTTCTATTCAATTTATTAAAAAATAACAAGTAGAAATATATAAAAATAGCAAGATTCCTCAAGAAATTAGGACATACAGTTTATCCAGCTTATAGTGAAGGGTTACTTATAATGGTAATACTGTATCTATGCTACAGGAATGATGACGTAACTTGGAACAGTGGCACCTACCCTGGCCCTAGGACTAGGGTGGCCCTAGCTGTCCCTCTTCCCAAAAATACATCTAATGGTGGTGATGTTTGGGCTGCCTTCCTAACCCTAGCTCCTGAATAGCCCTGGTCTATACCTGGGGAGGGCTGGGACAGGAGTGGTTTATCCCTCACAAATAGACAGACAAGGAAAAACAAAAACTCAAACTCACTGCACACACAAACAGAGGTAAGACAATACATGCTCAGGAGGAAATAATCAGGAAGCAAATAAACAGACTATGAGAATATTTCCACAACACACCAAATAATGCACAGGAGACCACCAGAACAAGATCACCATAACAAAAACACCGATATTGCAAGTGACGCTATAAAGGGCGTGGGGGAACAGGCTCCCCATATGTAAGGGGCCGAGGCAGCAGAGATAGGTCTCTTGTAAACTGTGACCCTTGCAGCAATCCACAGAGTGGCAGAAATTAACTCCTGCTGGACTGATAACTAATAAGTAGATACCCGAGATTGGTGGGTCCAACCGGGGTTAAAAGAAAAAATCTGATTTGGGCTCTAAATTGATCCCGGATATCTGTCTGGATGCCAGTTTCCATATAAGTCTTTGGGGACTGAAATCTGGTGCTTAACAATGGTGGTCAAAGGAATAGGGAGATTGGAGCAAGTGCTTTATACTTACCAGTGTCCGCGTGACTGCAATACTTCTTCTGGGTCGCTCATATCATATTACTTCCGGGTCTGCTCATTATCCTTATTATTATGCTTTCCCTAACCTCTTGCAGTCCCGCTGTCTGTGATTGGTTGCAGTCAGACAGCATCCCCACGCTGAGTGGCAGCAGGTCTGACTGCAACCAATCACAGACACTGTGTTTGTCCCTATCATGGTGTGAAAATAAATAAATTAATTGGCATAGGGTCTCTCTAGCACAGATAAAGCATACTGCTGCAGGCTGCATTCCCCACCCGTGTGCTTATCTTGCCCAGCCATGATAAAGCCAACAGCTGGGGGTTGGTATTCTCAGGCTGGGATGACCAATGCTTAATGGGACCCCAGTCTAAATATAGCAGCCTGCAGCTGCCCAGGATTGTCACACCCATTAGATGTGACAATCCCAGAACTTTACCTGGTTCATCCCGATTGCCCTACTGCAGTGGAAATCGGGTTAATAAGGGGTTAATAACAGCTCACAGCTGCCACTAAGCCCTTGATTAGTAATGTGAGGCATCTATGAGACCCCCCACATTGTTAATCTGTAAGTGAAAAGAAATAAAACCAGACACCAAAAAATCCTTTACTGAAAATAAAATACAGAAATCCCCACTCTCTTTGCCCTCTTTATTAATATCCAATACACCTAGGTCCTACGTAATCCACACAGGGTCCCACGATGATTCCGGCTCTGCTACATCTGAAGTGACAGCGTGCAGGCACAGAACATGTCTGCACGCTGATGGCTTCAGGCAGAGAATGAGCTGCAGTGATGAGCGGTGACATTACTCAGGTTATTTGTGGTCACAGCTGGAGGTTCCCATAGTCCTCCACCAGTGACCGCAGATTACCTGACCTCTGGTGAGCTCATGAAACTGAGCGACCTCAGGTGAGATCACTGAGTTCACAGAGCTGGTTCTCCTAGCATAAACCACATTTTGTTTGCCAAGAGATGCAGATTTGATGCTGAAGTTTCTACACCATACTCCTGCACTCACTCTACACCTCCTAGCATAGCAAAAAAGCATCAAAACACCATGCAGTTTTTGATGTGATAGTGATGCAATTTTTTGGCAGGAGGTATAGATTGGGTTCAGGAATATAATTTCAGCACCAGATCTGCATCTCTTGGCAAAAAAATGCACAAATATTGTTTTGATGCCATTTAATGCGTTTTTCTGCCACAAGATGCAAATGTGGTGCACCGTATTCCTGCACCCAATCTACACCCATTTTTTAATTTATTTTTACACCAATATAGACATACAGGCAGCATTTGTGATTGAAAGCAGTCAGACATGCTGACACTCATAGTGGGGGCGCTGTCTGACTGCAGCCAATCACAGACACTGGGACTGCTGGTGGGTGGGGAAAGAAGTGCATATATATAAAGGATAATAAGCGGCCCTGGAAATACTGTGAGTGGCCCTGAAGCAGTATTACAGCCTCGCCGGAGACTAGTAAATTTAAAGCTCCTACTCTCCCCTTTTTTCTTTATTTTTCCTTTATTTATTTTTTTAGCACCTGAATTGCCGGACACGGATCATTACCCAAAGTTCCTGAGAACTCTGGGCCTGAGGTAGTCCATGTAATCTAGTAGTCACTACTAATAAGCACACAACTGGTCGATGCCCGAGTCTGACTGTGCAACTCAAAAGCACCAAGGACACCATAGTCTGACGTGCCAGACTCTGCAGTGGGATTAGGGTCTCGGTGAGTTTAGGGCTATGTGCACACTAGGCGTTTTTTACCACGTTTTTGTGCATTTTTCGGGTGCGTTTTTGTTCAGAAAACTGCATGACTTTGCTTCACCAGCAAAGTCTATGAGTTTTCATTTTTGCTGTCAGCACACAGGGTTTTTTTTAGCTGCGTTTTTGTGGTGCCCACAAAAATGCAGCATGTCAATTATTCCTGCGTTTTTCACTGCGTTTTTCACCCATTCAGTTCAATGAGATGTTCAAAATGCAATGAAAAACGCAAATTGCAAATATAGCTACGTTTATCTGACTAAAAAACGCAGCTATAAATGCAACGGGTGGGTAATACAGACACGTGTACAGGAAGAGGATTGTACTCACCCAGCATTGCTTGTGTTGGTAAACACAGAAAAGTGAATCATCCCGGTACCACCACCACTGCTTCCACCTCCCATACGGCGCCATGTCTGGGAGGTGGGAGGTGGAAGCAGATACAAAATCAAAAGGGAACAGTAGAAAAAAAAATATCATACTCACCTGTTTGCAGACTCCCGGGACATGTCCGATTGCTGCAGGACCTGCCGATGATCAGCTGATGCAGTCACCTGACAGCATCAGCTGATCGTATAAGTCCAGCGTTGAGGCCGGCTTTTTATCGCCCGGCCAGTTTAAACTATCAGCTGATGCTGTCAGGTGACTGCATCATCTAATTACCACCAGGTCCTGGAGCGATCAGACGGGAGTCTGCACAGAAGTGTGTATTTTTTTTTTTTGCTACTGATGCGTCAGCTGATTGTATAAATGGCTTTTATATAATCAGCTGATGTGTCATGTGATTCACGTCCCTGAACCTGACACATTAGCTGATCGCTTTGCCTTCCTTCCGACAAACCGATCAGATGATATTGGATCCGGTTTGGACATCGTGGGCCCCTCGATCCAGGACTACGGCGGAGGGGGGGTTCTTTGAGTTCAAAAAGATGGAGTCACTAATCGTGTTGTGTTTTATTTCTAATCAAAATATTTTTCTGTGTCTGTGTGAAATTCGGGCTTAGGGCCAGTTGACACAGCTAGCCCTAACCCCATTATTACCCAGCGATCCACCCGTCACCAGGGCAGCTGGAAGAGTTGGTTACTGTGCCAGAAGATGGCGCTTCTATGAAAGCGCCATTTTCTGGGGCGGCTGCGGACTGAAATTTGCAGCAGGGGTGCCCAGAAAGCTTGGGCACCCTGCACTGCAGATTCCAATCCCCAGCTGCCTAGTTGTACCTGGCTGGACACAAAAATTGGGCTAAACCCACGTCGGCTTTTTTTAATTATTTCATGAAATTCATGAAATGATTAAAAAAAAAAGGCTTCCCTATATTTTTGGTTCCCAGCCGGGTACAAATAGGCAGCTGGGGGTTGGGGGCAGCCCGTACCTGCCTGCTGTACCTGGCTAGTCTTCAAAAATATGGCGAAGCCCACGTCATTATTTTGTTATGTTTTACATTTTTAGGCAAAAAACTCCTGCATACTGTCCTGGATAGAGCATGCTGAGCCTTGTAGTTCTGCAGCTGTTGTCTCCTCTCAGCCATACACTAGTAGAGAATGAAGGAGAACAAATTGATGAAGGAAATGACATCAGATCTTTTTTTTTTTCTTCACCAATCTTTAATGGCATTGTTCGCTGATAAAAAAATGCGTAAAAATGCAGTGAACAAAAATGCAGCAAAACGCGGTAAAAACACATACTTTTTTATGCATTTTTGCCGCAGATGCGTTTTTGTGCGTTTTTTGTGGCCAAAAATGCACCATCTTTGGAGCTAAAAAAAGTGGTTAGGTGTGCACATACCCTAGAGGTGAAGACCGTGTGACAGATAATATTGACCTGGAGTTTAAAATCCCAGTGCAAATGTACAAATTAAAAAATAATCAATAGGATACAAATGCAATTCTAGTCACTACATAGGAAGGAGCATAGTGCCTTAATGCACACTGAACAAATTCAAAATCTGTTGCTAAATAAATTTTTTTAGTGTAATTGGACATATATGAAATGGACTCTTAATAAAGATTTTGTGTTTCAATAATGTACGAAGAGAGCCTGGTGTGGGTGGGAATAGCATTCTCAACTCTGTATTAGCCTACAGCTAGAACTTTGTATCCCAACTGCTGCACCCAGCAAACTAAGTGATACATTGTTGGATTTGTAATCTCTACATTATGCTGCTCTCAGATGAGGAACCAAAAACCTGATGACAGTTTCCCTTTGGGGCCCGTTTCACACATCCGGCATTACGACGAATGCAGATCCGGCACACATGCAGTAGAGTACATACATTTACAGTGGAAGTGCGACACCATGGGGACAAATGCGGTTGTGCATGAAGCACACAACCGCATGTTGTCGCGTTTCCACTGTAAATGAATGTACTGTACTGCATGCGTGCCGGATCCGGCATACGGCAAAATGCCGGATGTGTGAAACAGGCCTAAATTGTAGTTTGTGATGCTTAATGCAAACAAAGGGTTAACAGCAGGTAGCTTGTAGAAGTTCTACCAGCAGGTCAGCATTTTTGGTTAAATCTGAAGAATTTGAAAAAATGAATGCAACAGAAAACATTGAAGAGTGCTAAACTTGCTTCATTGTCCGTGAGAGAACTGTCAGCTCAGAGCGGAGAGCAATATGAGAATGAAGAACACTGAAATGTCATGCGACATTTCTGAACATGTTCTCTCATCCCTAAGTGAGATTATGCTTTTTAGAGCATAAAGATCACTTTCTACTGTGGAGTAACCTAGCGCGACTACAATGCTGGGCGCTGGCGGCCACTTTCAGCAGACGGTCAGATTTATAGATCATGTGTGCAGCCTTCACCTGGTATACAAATGCCTTTACCTAGCAAATTTTTTAACTACAGTAATTATGTTAATTTTTTTTATATTTGTATGTGTAATACACTAAAAAAATTTTGATGATAGGAACGCTTTACATTTATTTTTAAAGTATAAATTGCAACATAAAATTGACTACAACTTCCAAGTCGGTGAAAAATGTGTTTTTAAATATAACTCATCTAGTAAAAGGCACATATTTTTTGCAGCTAAGTATATATTCCTAAAAATTGAGGTAGTACCCACAAATTTAATTCAACAATTGGTTGGACATAGCAGTTATTATGAGCACTTCAGCCATAAGAATCATAGAAATGATGATAGAAAGCTTAGTTCAATCTTCAGGTCGCACACACGAAATATCCACTTATTAAGCTGGAAAAACTTTTATTCTGATGGTCTCCAGCTGCAAGGTTACATTGGGGTCAGAAATAATTATTTTCGACTCTCTGGGCCTCTGCACTGTCTATTGCTTAGGGCTCAGAAAGACGTCTTGTTTGTTGAATAAAATGATGCCAAAAGAAAAAGTCTAATATTATTCATACTGTAAATCCTTTTTGCTTTAAGTGATTTTGAAACATATTGGTTCAAGACAGAGGTTGCTAATAGCTTTCATGACAAATAAATAAATTCACACTATTATGGCATTATTTTAACCAATACGTACATCATTTTGGCAATACATTAAGAAATAGAATATGGATACTTATGTATATTATGTACAAGTCAGAAATTACTTGTTCAATACAAACAGTTGTTAACTCTTGAAGGACCAGCACATATTTGACCTAGAGATGGAACAATTATTAAAAAAAAAATATTCCTGGATTTGGAATCATAACTAGAGATGAGTGAACCTGTGGAAGCTCGGTTCAGCGGATTCAGCTGGACGTTAGACAAAATTTGGCTTGAGACCTGGACTTGACCTGATCTGCAATGGAAGCCACTAATTGGGCAGTTCAGGTCTCCCGCCTACGTGTAGCCAGCCATACACAGAACACTTCCAGGTAAGAGTGGGAGTGGTTTTTCCATTTTTTTTTGTTTGTACACAGTACATCCAATCACGCTGTTGTTACCGCCAGTGCGAGCCGATCAAACACTGCAAGTGGCTCACACAGGACTGAGCATCAAGCAAAGGAATGCTCCCACGAGTGGTTTTCATACATAAAGCACCCATACTCCAAATTCAAACTCTATATTTTCTAAAGTCTGTTTTCACTCAGTACGAACACCAAACCTCGAGATCGCTCATCTCTAATCTTAACTTTCCACCCTGCCAAGGACTGTGGTTTGATCAGACCATGTTCCTGCATGCTCAGACTCAGGAACTTACTATTATTTCCACATCTGAATTGAGTAAAATGAACTTTGTTCGTGGACGAATCCCTTTAAGGCTATGTGCACACTAAAAAGTGACTATTTCTTAAGAAAAAAACAGACCCTCTAAAAGAATCCCACACCTGCGGTAAAAAACTGCACAAAAACCGCATAAAAAAATCCGCATGTGGTTTTGCCACAGTTTGGTGCGTTTTGGTGCGAATTTGGTGCAGATTTGTCGGGGATTTACCGCGGGTGTTCCGCAAGTTGGTCCCTGTGGATTTTTACCATTATCTATGGCAAAAAACGCAGGTACCTGCGGAAAAGAAGTAACATGCTCTTTAATTCCTTAGCGGAAAATCTGCGGGTAAATCCGCAGGTATAAAAAAAAATGCAGTGTGTGCACAGCATTTTTTTAAAACCCATAGGATTTGCTGGGGAATGACTGCAGCAATGTTAGACACATTTTCTGCAGCAAATGTGCAGCAAATCCGAGGCAAAATCTGCGGTAAGTGCGCAGCGTGCGCACATAGCCTAAGGCAGTATAGTTCAGATTATTTTCTGGAAAGTCATAGCGTTTTGTCTTTGCTTACTTTATGGCTTTTTTTTCAAATTTGAATATTATCCCTAGTATGAAAGGGATAACTAAAGCATTTTCCCATAGCCTTACATTCTGTATACTCTGTATATCCATTGAGACCTTTTTAGAAAAAAACGCAGATGGCTGGCAGCATCATGACAAAAATGCTCTGTCATTATGGGCCTTGACTTGCATAGAAGCACAGCTGTGAATATAACAGCTGGTATCACTCAGGACACATTATAGCTATTTATAACACAACAAAGTTCCTTATGATCGCCCAAAATCCGCTGTCTGCTCAGTCCATTATCCCATTGTATTGTTATAAAACGGTGAAAGTTAACTCTTACACAACCAAAGTATTTTGATCCAATATGACCTGAGATTTTGCACTTGGGATTTAAACAGGATCTGGTACCAGATTTCCGAGCACAAACTGCATACATTTCTTAGTGTTTCAATGTGGCATAACTCTTTTTGAAATTTCGCCCACCTTCTATTTGAATTAATATTTTATTTTTAGTAATATATTGGGGTTTTTTTTACCACAGAGGTTATACAAAATTTCTGCGTGACATTTGCACTTTAACCTTAAATGGGTTCTCACACAAATAAAGTACATTTTAATCAAAAGATGTTGGAATAATAATAATTTCCACAATTGGATGTGTTAAATAATGTTCCTGTGCTGAGATAATCTTATATATGTGTCCTTGCTATGTACTGTGTAATGGCCAAGTCTGACTGTACAGAGACATGGTCTGATCATATCATATCTTGTGAAAGGAAGCAAAAGAAAGTACACTTAGAGCACAGGAACATATGTCCTGCTTCCTATGAGGTAAAACATGTTCTTAAACAGGCAGGGAAATGTTTTACGTCACGAGAATAAGCTGGAATCTCAAGTTATCTGTCTGTATACTCTTTTACTTCCTCCCCTAACCAGGAGATTTGGTATTTTCAGACCATATTCCTGCATTTCAGACCCCACCTGCTGTTCCATTCAAAGTTAATGATCCTGATGATAGGACTATAGCCCAGTGCAATGAAAGCTGAGCCAGTCAATTTAGAAGTACATTAATGCAAAATTATAGAAAAAAAACTAAAAATACAATTTTTATTTATATTCAGTAATAAAAGGGAAGATTCCCAACATTTATATCAATATTAAAAATAGAAACCAGATATCCAAGGGTACAAGGGAGGGGCCTGGCCCTTATAGTGCCCTAAGCTCGCCCCTTCCTTGCCGCGGAGGTTGGCACCCTATAACCTGCGCACTTGGCACCCCCCGCTCAACGAAGACTATCCCTATAGGCCCTAACCAGACCCTAACAGATATAAGGTGACAGTTTAACAAGGACAATTACAGAGCTGACCCAAACCAAGTCCAATATAGATAATACCAATATATTATACCCAATATAATTCAATTGGGAAATAATAGGGTACAATGACCCAAGAAAACCACCCAGTTGGATAAAAGCGGCTCCTATCAGAAACCACCCAAGTGCTGGACTCGGCTATCTTCATCTGTGCCATAGATGTTGTAGCAGGGCATATGCATAACCTGTCATTCTATTCAACTCTTTTTGGCCATGGGAGAAACAGGAGAAAACACAAGACACAAGAACCCGTTAGGGTGATTAATGATGGTCCCTGTGGTGGGATTATCACTAGAGATAAGCGACCTTCGACGAACCTCTCGAGCCCCATTGAAACCAATGGCAGACAAACACAGAAAAACACATTATAAATGTACACATACAGTTAATAAACATTACCATTACACTTACAGGTCCCCGTGACGTGTCCTGCACTCTGTCTCCCACCGCTTTTCCTTCCAATAATCGCTGCATCCTCCCGGTAACCAGCACTGATGATAGGACCTTCCGTGACATGCTTCAAAAAAGCATGTGACCAGTCACGTGTCTATTATCTCATTGGCTACAGACTGGTCACATGGCTAGACGTCATTGCTAGGTCCTGTCAGTGCATCTCTCCAGTACGCGGTGCTCGTTTGTGCATCCCCGTGTACCGAAGAGATGCTCTGGCACATGGTCGCATCCCCGTTCTGCTTCCCTGTTCCGTTATTCACTGGCTGCCACAGCTGATCAATAACAGAGATCACCGTTGCTATAGCAATGCGCCTCTCAGCGGTGACATTACCGCTTACAGCCTGCAGCCTCTGCTACTCACTGAGTGGTATAGACTACACAGGAAGCAGCAGCGTCTTCCTCCCATGCAGCGCTGTCTGATGTAGCAGAGCTGCATGGGTTGAAGGAGAAAGAGGACAGAAGACCATGGATCGTGGAGGGATGCGAGTGAGTAATGAACATGGAGTCTCTGAGTGTGTCTGTGTATTTATTTCTATTAAAGTATTTTTTCTCTGTGTGGTGTCTTTTTTTTTTAACCCTTTATTGGAGATTCTTAATGGCCGGGTCAAACTTGCCTGACATTAAGAATCTCTGACTTAATACTAGCTAGTAAAACAAAGCTAGTATTAACTCATTATTACCCAGCAAGACAACCGTCACCAGGGCAGCTGGAAGAGTTGGATACAGCACCAGATGATGGCGCTTCTATGAAAGTGCCATTTTCTGAGGTGGCTGCGGACTGCAAATCACAGCAGAGGGGCACAGAAAGCTCGGGCTAGCCTGTGCTGCGGATTCCAATCCCCAGCTGCCTAGTTATACCTGGCTGGACACAAAAATGGAGCGAAGCTCATGTCGATTTTTTTTTAATTATTTCATGAAATTAATGAAATAATTAAAAAAAGGGCTTCCCTATTTTTTTTTGTTCCCAGAGGGGTACAAAAAGGCAGCTGGGGGTTGGGGACAGCTGTACCTGCCTGCTCTACCTGGATAGCATACAAAAATATGGCAAAACCCACGTAATTTTTTTGGTGGGCAAAAAACTCCTGCATACAGTCCTGGATGGAGTATGCTGAGCCTTGTAGTTCTGCAGCTGCTGTCTGCTCTCCTGCATACACTAGTGAATGGAGCATGCTGAGCCTTGTCGTTCTGCAGCTCCTGTCTGCTCTCCTCCATACAGACAGACAGCAGCTGCAGAACTACAAGGCTCAGCATACTCCATCCCGGACTGTATGCAGGAGTTTTTTGCCCCCCTAAAAAATTATGTGGGCTTCGCCATGTTTTTGTATGCTAGATAGGTACAGCAGGCAGCTATGGGCTGCCCCCAACCCCCAGCTGCCTATTTGTACCCGGCTGGGAACCAAAAATATAGGTGTGACGCCCTGGGCAAGCCAGGGGTCACAGGTCACAACACCACACACACCCCCACCCACAGCAGTTCACAGCAGACATCCCCAAAGTGACCTGCTTTCTGCCTCGGGTTCAGACTGACACACCAGGTGGGCGGAGTCAGGAGATGGAGACGCCCACCCTGGAGTGAGCTGGCCTGAGACAGGAAACAAGGGAGGAGTGAAGTTCAGGAGTGAAGGAGAGAGGAAGTCTGCAGAGAGGCAGACGCAGACTGGGGCCTAGGTTGGAGCCTAGGGCCCCTGTGCAGAAAGTCAGGCAGACGGTAGTGGCCATCTGCAGGGAGCCGGGGAGCCAGTTGGTGGAACCGCAGGTAGCCGGGGCTGGGCGGTGGCCCCCCGGTACTGAATCGGGGAGCCAGCTGGAAACCGGAGAGCAGGAAGAGTGTGCACGGAGGCGAAGGAAAGGACTTACACTAACAACCTGGGGTCAGGGGAAAAACACCGCAGCCGCCTGTGGGACCCGTCCATCCAGCCGTTTGTTTCAGCAAAGACTCTGTGTGCTTCATTGGGCTGAGTGAGTACCACCGTGCCGTGCGGCAAAGCGCTGCCCCTGCGCCCCTGCACCTCCACAGGCCCCATACCCGCCTGCCCACCATCCCAACCCCATCACTGGGCCCCGGGATCACCAACCCCTACCCACGGATGGGCAACACAACAAATGGCTGCTCCACACCATCACTCCCGGGATCCCCCAGCCAGAGCAGCGGTGGTGTACATTCAATCACCACAACCGTGGGTGGCGTCACGGACAATAAAATATCCCAAAACACCAATTCCCCTTTTCACTCATGGGCGAGGAGCGCCGCTCGAGTCCCCGGGATCCGGCCCATCGCTCGAGCCACCGAGCAGCGGCAGCAGCAGGCCGCAGCAGCCACAGCGGCAGCCGGACCCGAGCAGTGGGAGAGCGCGGCGTCCCCTCCTCCGCCCACGACAACTTGGCATCACGAACAGGATCTTACCGCTCTGCCGTTGTTTAGAGGTGCGCCTTGTGACCGCCGGAGGTGTCCGGCCGAAAATTTTGTAAAACCGCCATCTTGGGCGCGAAAATTTCCCGCTCGAGCGTCTTCCCCGAGCAGGAAAGGCGCGAAAGTGGAGCCCCGCCCCCCGAAGAAGGAAGTGCTAAAAAGAGGCTAAGAAGGACGGGATGGCGTCCGGCCGCATGTGAACCGCGGCTGTGGAAGCAGGGACGCCAGGACTCTGCCAGCATTTGGTTCCTGGAAGAGGCCGCCGCAGTGATGCACCGACCCGTTACCCCTGTTACCGGTAGCAGAGCCCGCAGCGTCTGTGGGGGAGGACCCAGTCCTGGGGTCCCCAGGCCTCACCTTTGTCACCACCCTGCCACCGGCCCCGGCAGTCTGCCCGGCCGCGACGGAGATGACGACGGCTCCAGCAGTCCGCTCGGCCGCAACGGCAGCGAAGTACCGGTCCCGTTGACCAATCTGGAGCTGTTCCTGGACTGGGGTCAAGGGGTGCTGCCCACTTCCTAGGGGCGGCCCAAGGCTAGGTTATTTGGGTGGGTGACTGAAGGACCCGTTGCCGTTATTAAAAGTTTTTGATGTTTGATATGCCTCCTGTTGTGGGATGATGTTAGTATCCTTGTATTGTTTTTTTTTTTTTTTTTTCCTTATCTTCTGCAGTTTAAACGAAAAATAAAACCGGTGATGGACGGGCAGCCTGAGGACGGTCTGCGTTTTGCTAAGGGGGAATGTGATGCCCTGGGCAAGCCAGGGGTCACAGGTCACAACACCACACACACCCCCACCCCCAGCAGTTCACAGCAGACATCCCCAAAGTGACCTGCTTTCTGCCTCGGGCTCAGACTGACACACCAGGTGGGCGGAGTCAGGAGATGGAGACGCCCACACTGGAGTGAGCTGGCCTGAGGCAGGAAACAAGGGAGGAGTGAAGTTCAGGAGGGAAGGAAAGAGGAAGTCTGCAGAGAGGCAGACGCAGACTGAGGCCTAGGTTGGAGCCTAGGGCCCCTGTGCAGAAAGTCAGGCAGACGGTAGTGGCCGTCTGCAGGGAGCCGGGGAGCCAGTTGGTGGAACCGCAGGTAGCCGGGGCTGGGCGGTGGCCCCCCGGTACTGAATCTGGGAGCCAGCTGGAAACCGGAGAGCAGGAAGAGTGTGCACGGAGGCGAAGGAATGGACTTACACTAACAACCTGGGGTCAGGGGGAAAACACCGCAGCCGCCTGTGGGACCCGTCCATCCAGCCGTTTGTTTCAGCAAAGACTCTGTGTGCTTCATTGGGCTGAGTGAGTACCACCGTGCCGTGCATCACAGCGCTGCCCCTGCGCTCCTGCACCTCCACAGGCCCCATACCCGCCTGTTCACCATCCCAACCCCATCACTAGGCCCCGGGATCACCAACCCCTACCCACGGAGGGGCAACACAACAACTGGCTGCTCCACACCATCACTCCCGGGATCCCCCAGCCAGAGCAGCGGTGGTGTACATTCAATCACCACAACCGTGGGTGGCGTCACGGACAATAAACTATCCCAAAACACCAATTCCCCTTTTCACTCACGGGCGAGGAGCGCCGCTCGAGTCCCCGGGATCCGGCCCATCGCTCGAGTCACCGAGCAGCGGCAGCAGCAGGCCGCAGTAGCCGCAGCGGCAGCCGGACCCGAGCAGTGGGAGAGCGCGGCGTCCCCTCCTCCGCCCGCGACATAGGGAAGCCCTTTTTTTTTTAATTATTTCATGAATTTCATGAAATAATTAAAAAAAAATGACTTGGGCTTCGCCCAATTTTTGTGTCCAGCCAGGTACAACTAGGCAGCTGGGGATTGGAATCCGCAGTTCAGGGTGCCCAAGCTTTCTGGGCACCCATGGTGCAAATTGCAGTCTGCAGCCACCCCAGAAAATGGGGCTTTCATAAAAGCGCCATCTTCTGGCACTGTATCCAACTCTTCCAGCTGCCCTGGTGACGGGTGGCTCACTGGGTAATAATGGGGTTAGGGCTAGCTGTATATTATCAACTGGCCTTAAGCCGGAAATTTATAGTGTCACGCCAATATTAAACATGGCCACCATGAATTTCTAGTACAGATAAAAAAAACACAGCACACAGAAAAATATTTTTATTAGAAATAAAACACAACACAATTAGTGACTCCATCTTTATTGAAATAAAGAACCCCCCTCCACAGTAATCCTAGGTCAAGGGTCCCTTACCGTCCAATCCGAATCCAATATCATCTGATCGGTTTGCTGGAAGGCAAAGCGATCAGATGATGTGTCAGGTTCAAGGGCTTGAATCACATGACACAGCAGCTGAATGTATAAACGGCTTTTATACAATCAGCTGATGCATCAGTGCAAAAAAACCCCAAACAAACTACGCACTTCAGTGAAGACTCCTGTCCGACCGCATCAGCTGATAGTTTAGCCGGCCACACCACTCGACTTATAGTGTCAGCTGATTCCGTCAGGTGACCGCATCAGCTGATCATCGCGAGGTCTAAGAAAGAGAGAGAAAGAAGAGAGAGAAGATAGAGAAAAGAAAGAGAAACGAGAGAGAGAGAGAGAAGAGAGAGAGGAGAGAGAAGCGAAAGGGAGAAAGAGAAAAGAGAGAGACAGAAGAGAGTGGAGAGAGAAAGAGAGAGAGAAGAGAGAGAAGAGAGAGAAGAGGAGAGAAGAGGAGAGAAGAGAGAGAGAAGAGAGGGAAAAGAGAGAGAGAAGAGAGAGAAGAGAGAGAGGAGAGAGAGGAGTGAGAGTGCAAGAGAGAGGGAAAAAGAGAGAGAGGAGAGAAAGGAGACAGAGAGGGAGGGAGAGAGAGAAAGAGAGAGAGAAAGAGAGAGAATAGAGAGAAAGAGAGAGAGAAGAGAGAGAAGAGAGAGAAGAGGAGAGGAGAGAGAGAGGAGAGAGAGGAGAGAGAGCGAGGGAGAGAGAGAGGGAAAAAGAGAAAAAGAGAGACTGAGAAAAAGAGAGAGACTGAGAAAAAGAGAGAAAAAGAGAGAGAGGAGAGAGAGGGAGAGAGAGAGAAGAGAGAGGGAGAAGATAAAGAGAAGAGAGAGAGGAGAGAGAGGGAAAAAGAGAAAAGAGAGACTGAGAAATAGAGAGAGAGAAAAAGAGAGACAGAGAGAGAGAGACAGAGGGGGAGAGAAAGAGAGAAAGAGAGAGAGAGAAAAGAGAGAGGAGAGAGCAATGCAGCCTCATTCCGTGAACTGCTCCGATTTTAGAGGTGTGTCCCGCGGTTCACATCTGATGTCCAGCTCCTCCCCTCAGTGCATAATTAAATTAAATTATAATTATAAATATATTAATCCTTTCAGCCCCGGGGCACTTTCCGTTTTTGCGTTTTTGTTTTTTGCTCCCCTTCTTCCGAGAGCCGTAACTTTTTTATTTTTCTGTCAATCTTGCCATATGAGGGCTTGTTTTTTGCGGGAGAAGTTGTACTTTTAAATGAAACCATAAGTTTTGCCATATGGTGTACTGGAAAGCAGCAAAAAAATTCCAAGTGTGGAAAAATTGCAAAAAAAGTGTGATGGCACAATAGTTTTTGGGATGTTTTATTCACGGTGTTCACTATATGGTAAAACTGATGTGTGGGTATGATGCCTGAGGTCGGTGCGAGTTTGTAGACAACAAACATGTATAGATTTACTTGTATCTAAGGGGTTAAAAAAATTCACAAATTTGTCCAATAAAAGTGGCGCACGTTTTGCGCCATTTTCCGAAACACGTAGCGTTCTTATTTTTTGGGATCTATGGCTCAGTGATGGCTTATTTTTTGCATCTCGAGCTGATGTTTCTAATGGTAGCATTTTTGCGCAGATGCTACGTTTTGATCGCCTGTTATTGCATTTTGCGTAATCTTGCGGCGACCAAAAAACGTAATTTTGGCGTTTGGAATTTTTTTGCCACTACGCCGTTTACCAATCAGATTAATTGATTTTATATTTTGATAGATCGGGCATTTCTGAACGCGGCGATACCAAATATGTGTATATTTATTTATTTTTTAACCCTTTAATTTTCAATGGGGGGAAAGGGGGGTGATTTGAACTTTTAGGTTTTTTGTTTTTTTTTAATTCTTTAAAACTTTTTTTTTACTTTTTTTATTTTATTTTACTAGTCCCCCTAGGGGGCTATAGCGATCAGCAATCCGATTGCTGATCGCTATCTGCTGATCACAGCTATACCGCTGTAAACAGCAGAAATAGGCACTTTCTTTTTTCCTCTGCTCCGTGCCGAGGAAGAATGAAAGTGAAACTTCATAGCATCAGGCGTCATCACATGACCCTGTGCTACGATGGCAACCACCAAACGTCACGTGATCACTCACGTGACGTCCGGAGGGGGCAGCGGTAAGTAAAAAACATGGCTGCGCACATATAGATCTCGCTGCCAGACTTTGGCAGCGAGATCTAAGGGGTTAATGTTCCGGGTGGAATGCGATTCCACTCGGAACATGTAGGCACACATGTCAGCTGTTGAAAACAGCTGATATGTGTGCCGATCCACGCCGCCTACCCGCGGCAGGGGGCAGGGCTTACCGGGACACGATCCATGACGGAAAGATCCGTCCATGGTCGTGAAGGGGTTAATTATAATTTAAAATTAAAAATAAAAAAATAAATAAATTAAAATCTTTACCGGTACCAGGACTAGAACTCGTGAAGTTATGTTTCTTAGGCGAGCGCTCTATCCACTGAGCTGCTGTCTCTAATTATAAAGATAGGCACATTTGGTAATCTTGAAGTCTGCATTGCTGAAGTCTCTGCTGACCGCACGATTCACTTCATTGCTACGTGGAGCTGATACAGAGCTCTCGTGTTTTGTAGCAGAGCTGACAGTGTCGTGTGGATTACGTCGGACCTGGATGGGTATTTGAGGATTTTAATAAAATGGTAAAAAAGGGTGTTTTTTTTGTCTTTTATTCCAAATAATGGATTTTTCGCTGTGTGTGTTTCTTTACTTTCACTTTCAGTTAAATCATGGAAGGTATCTCGGGGAGACACCTGGCATGATTAAACTCATTATTACCCCGATTGCCACCGCACCAGGGCAATTCGGGATAAGCTGGGTGGAGTCCCGGGACTGTCCATCTAATGGATGCGGCAATTCCGGGCGGCTGCTGGGTGATATTGTTAGGCTGGAGGGCTCCCCATACTGTGGCGCTCCCCATCCTGACAATACCAGCCTCCAGCCGTGTGGCTTTATCCTGGCTGGTATCAAATATGGGGGGAACCGCATTTTTTTTTTTATTATTATTTATTTATTTATTTTACTGCATGATATAGACCCGCTCTCCGGCGGCTGTGATTGGTTGCAGTGAGACAGCTGTCACTCATCGTGGGGGCGTGTCTGACTGCAACCAATCATGGGTATCGGTGGGTGGGGAAAGCACGGAATACCTGATTGAATAATGAAGCGGCAGCCATTTTCTAAAGAGGAAAAGATGCCACTTATTTCTGACAGCCGTGCAGTGAGACGGCAGGATTGGTGAGTAGGAAAGAGAGAGGGATTGTGCTGGGGACGCAGGATGCATGCAGATAGCAACGTGTGCACATAGCCTTACTGTGAAAAGCTACATTTTTGTTGATCGATCCGTTCTCGAACGTAACTCGAACTGTCGAGCTTTTAGCAAAAAGCTCGAGTTTGAGCTTGAACACCCCCCAAAATCACTCGAACATGAAATTGGTGAACCTCGAGCCTCGAACATCGCTCATCTCTAATTATCACTAAATGAACAGTGATCAAATATCCAGTGGATAGGTGATAACTAGCATAGACTTGAAAACCTCTTTAAACTATGGTAACATCTCAAAACATGTTGCATATACTGTTTTGTCAGTGTTAAAACTTTTCAACAGATATCTTTGCCTGAAAGGAGTTTTTCCAGGGAAGAAATACTTACGGTAGTATGTGTGGATATCATTTGTTTACTGTTTTTTTAATTATAAATGGCTATCTTTTAGGCCTCCGACACACATCCGTGCCGCCGGTACATGTTTGCCATTTTTTGCACATACCAGCGGCATGGAGACACGTTCAGCAATGCTACCCTTTTGTAGCAGGCACACACACGTAAAACCACACGAAACGTGTGTCCGTGTGCGTTTGTACGTGTGTGTGTTTTTCTACACGCTGACATGTCCATGTTTTCTCTGGCAGCACGGGTGTCACACGGCCCGCACCCGTACCACACAGATGTAGTGTGGATGCGGTCCCGTGTGACACGCGCTGGAGAAAACACACGTGTCAGTGAAAAAAACCCAAAACATTTACTCACCTTCTCCAGCCCTCCTGTCTCTGCCGCTGCTACCACTTGCTGCCGACCGCCGCTCATTATGCTTGAAATGTTTTTTGTTTTAAATATAAAAACGTATTACAATTTTCACACTGAGACCATTTGCTGTTTTTAGACTCTATATATTAACCACGGTAAGACTACTCTAACCTCTAATCTTTTGCATTGAAATATCTAAGTAGCAATGTAAAGAGTGGGGGAGCAGGGTTATTCATGATATCACCTATTGTAATTAGTGAATCACATGTTATCAGCTGTGTTTCTTACCTCTCATTCTAAAGGCCCCGTCACACTAAGCAACATCGCTAGCAACATCGCTGGTAACGAACAACTTTTGTGAAGTTGCTAGCGATGTTGCTGTGTGTGACATCCAGCAACAACCTGGCCCCTGCTGTGAGGTCGTTGGTTGTTGCTGAATGTCCTGGGCCATTTTTTAGTTGTTGCTGTCCTGCTGTGAAGCACAGATCGCTGTGTGTGACAGCGAGACAGCAACAACTAATGTGCAGGCAGCAGGAGCCGGCTTCTGCTGAGGCTGGTAACCAATGTAAACATCGGGTAACCAAGAAGCCCTGTCCTTGGTTACCCGATATTTACCTTTGATACCAGCCTCAGCCACTCTCACTGTCAGTGCCGGCTCCTGCTCTGTGCACATGTAGCTGCAGGACACATCGGGTTAATTAACCCGATGTGTGCTGTAGCCAGGAGAGCAAGGAGCCAGCGCTAAGCATTGTGCGCGGCTCCCTGCTCTGTGCACATGTAGCTGCAGCACACATCGGGTAATTAACCCCATGTGTGCTGTACTAGGAGAGCAAGGAGCCAGCGCTCAGTGTGCGCTGCTCCCTGCTCTCTGCACGTGTGGCTGGACACTGGTTGCTGGTGAGCTCACCAGCAACTCGTGTAGTGACGCTCCAGTGATCCCTGCCAGGTCAGGTTGCTGGTGGGATCGCTGGAGCGTCAAAGTGTGACATCTCACCAGCAACCTCCTAGCAACTTACCAGCGATCCCTATCGTTGTTGGGATCGCTGGTAAGTTGCTTAGTGTGACTGGACTGCTCACCAGCAACCAGTGACCAGCCCCCAGCACCGCGTAGAAGATGCTGCGCTTGGTAACTAAGGTAAATATCGGGAAACCAACCCGATATTTACCTTGGTTACCAGCGCACGGAGCTACACGTGCAGAGAGCAGGGAGCAGCGCACACTGAGCGCTGGCTCCCTGCTCTCCTAGTTACAGCACACATCGGGTTAATTAACCCGATGTGTCCTGCAGCTACATGTGCACAGAGCAGGGAGCAGCGCACAATGCTTAGCGCTGGCTCCCTGCTCTCCTAGTTACAGCACACATGGGGTTAATTACCCGATGTGTGCTGCAGCTACATGTGCACAGAGCAGGAGCCGGCACTGACAGTGAGAGCGGCGGAGGCTGGTAACAAAGGTAAATATCGGGTAACCAAGGACAGGGCTTCTTGGTTACCCGATGTTTACATTGGTTACCAGCCTCCGCA
This sequence comes from Anomaloglossus baeobatrachus, assembly GCF_048569485.1. Classification (NCBI taxonomy): domain Eukaryota; kingdom Metazoa; phylum Chordata; class Amphibia; order Anura; family Aromobatidae; genus Anomaloglossus; species Anomaloglossus baeobatrachus. The sequence goes on from NC_134355.1 coordinate 442,834,793, forward strand.
GAAGCCGGCTCCTGCTGCCTGCACATTTAGTTGTTTCTGTCTCGCTGTCACACACAGCGATCTGTGCTTCACAGCGGGACAGCAACAACTAAAAAATGGCCCAGGACATTCAGCAACAACCAAAGACCTCACAGCAGGGGCCAGGTTGTTGCTGGATGTCACACACAGCAACATCGCTAGCAACGTCACAAAAGTTGTTCGTTAGCAGCGATGTTGCTAGCGATGTTGCTTAGTGTGACGGGGCTTTAAGGCCTAAGCCACACGGCATGAAAATCGGACAGAGTGGAATGCGATAAAACATCGCTTTCCACTCGGACCAATATTAGCCTGTGTGTCAGCACCCATGAGCGATTATTTTCTCGGCCCCAATCGGACCGAGAAAACAATCGCAGCATGCTGCAGGTGTAATGCGAGACTCTTTCTCTCGCACCCATTCAAGTATATGGGGCGAGAGAAATATCGCACTGCACTCGCGGTACACAGGTGTACCGTGAGTGCAGTGCGAGAATGGCAATAGCCGGCTACGGAGGAGAGAGGGAGATAAATCCCTCCCTCCCCTCCTCCGTGCCAGCCCGCCCCTACTCAGCGCTGGCCCTCCCCTCCTCAGTGCCGGTCCACTCCTCCTCAGTGCCAGCCCTCCCCTCTTCAGTGCCGGCCTGCCCCCCGCAGCTGAGGTCTAATCGCATGATCGGATCTCAGTCGCAAGGACACTCGCATGACACTCGGCTCCCGCTGTGCTGTCAGCATGAGCCGAGTGTCATGCGAGGATCGCACTAGTGCCTGTGTGGCTCCGGCCTAATCCTGCCTCTGCTGATAAGGAGCTTTCCTGAAAAGTGAGATGGTATCAGTCAAAAATATCCTCAGTGGCCACTGTGAAAATTGTAAGATGACTAATTTTGATTTTTTAATAGAGACATTGATAATAAGTTTTTCAAAAATACATGTAACACAAATACATGATTTGTAGTGAATCAGTCAGTAAGATGATCTCCAACACACTGGATATATGGGCATGCAGGGATTTAAAATGTGAGTCCATCAACTCCTTTATATCTTCTATCTATTACTGCATTCCTAAGTAATTCCCTTTTTATTAATGTGCAAATGGGGAATTAGGAGCTCTGGATGTTGCAGAGCACTTCAAGATCCACAACTTCCAGAGCTTGCTTTCCCACCCACCACAAGCCTCTTTAGCTTGATTGATAATCCACTGTCTGATTTCCTTTCCTGGCACAAGACGACATACAGGTGGCTCTTTCAATTAGGCTAAAAAGACTGTTACTGGGCGGGGCTGTATTGGCATATGAATTAAAACACAAATTACCTGGGAATACAACAGAAGATTGAAGATATAAAGGTGTAGATGGGTTTATATTTTAGAGGCTTCATGCCCATATATGTGGCTTGGGTGGTGGTTAAACTTATCAACAGCTTATATTTAACCCCTGAACAACTGCCAATATGCATAAAAATGGCAGCTATTAAGGGACCTTATTCCCTCATCGCACCCAAGAAGACCAAAAATCTGATGGGCAACAATTGTACATGACAGCTGACAACCACAGACATTGGTAATGGCTGTTTTTTTGTCATGGTACCTAAGAGGTTAAAAGTGGGTTGAAAGACTTCCTTTGGTAGGATAATCCCCCTCCTCTGCTGTAATCGAGGCTGCTAATAGTTGCCATGGCACCCTGAGATCATCTGATGATCCCAGGGTATGGTGGCCTGTTAGATCCTGCTGTAAGCAGGGTCTAACAGGCACAGTCAGAGAATCACTTACAAGTCTCATTTACTTCATTAAAAAAAGTGTAAGAGGGGGCAAATTGCCCCACTCCTACTGAGTGAATACTGTGTTTATATGTACAGTACAGACCAAAAGTTTGGACACACCCTCTCATTCAAAGAGTTTTCGTTATTTTCATGACAAAATTGTAGATTCACATTGAAGGCATCAAAACTATGAATTAACATATGTGGAATGAAATACTTAACAAAAAAGTGTGAAACAACTGAAAATTTGTCTTATATTCTAGGTTCTTCAAAGTAGCCAGCTTTTGCTTTGATTACTGCTTTGCACACTCTTGGCATTCTCTTGATGAGCTTCAAGAGGTATTCACCGGAAATGGTCTTCCAACAGTCTTGAAGGAGTTCCCAGAGATGTTTATCACTTATTGGGCCTTTTGCCTTCACTCTGCAGTCCAGCTCACCCCAAACCATCTCGATTGGGTTCAGGTCTGGTGACTGTGGAGTCCAGGTCATCTGATGTAGCACCCCATCTCTCTCCTTCTTAGTCAAATAGCCCTTACATAGCCTGGAGGTGTGTTTGGAGTCATTGTCCTGTTGAAAAATAAAAATCCACATTTTTCTTATATGTAAATTACCTCTTCCAGGATATGGGGAAGATGTTGCCTGGAAGATAACTCTGCCTCCAGAGCTTAATTTAAAAAGAAAGGGCATTACTAGTGGAGACAAATATTGTAACTAACACAGAACAGGAGAAAGAAACTTTTGTCTTCTTGCAAACATATTTTTGCAGCTGTGGGCTCTGCTGTATTGCTACTGTTTGCCTCTGAGATGAGAGCTGAAGCACTGAGTGAAGCCTGTATATGTGTCAGTAAGGCCGATATCAAACCACCGTATGACTTGCCTGAAATGCTTAGACTGGCCGGCGGCTTTACTGACCCGAGCATTTCAGGGGGTATTCCTATGCAACTGTCACGCTCGGGTAAGGAGAACTGCTGGCCAGTCTGAGCATTGCTGGCACACAGAGTTTTGCACAAAACTTGCCAATTGTCATGGTGGCATCAGGCTCCTTTCACATTCCAGATTTTGACACACCACCCAATAGTTTGTCTGGTGTCTTTGATCAACATAGGCATACCCGCTTTCTGCTCATAGACAGGCCAGCAAGAGTTAACCTCTTGTTTTCCTCCTTATCACTTTTTGTCTTATACCTCTATGTGTGCATGCTGTGTGACTGAGTTTTGGTTACTTAAAATGTTTATTTCTGTGGGTTAAATCCCACTCCTGTCAAAGCGCCCCTGGGGAAGGGGTATAAGATCAAGGCTGGTCAGGAGCAGGCTGCCGTCTCCCTGCTGCTACTTCTGGCCCGCAGTGGAGTGAATATGCGATGAGCATAATGAGCGGGGGTCGATAGCAAGTGCCAGCAGTGGCAGAGACAGCAACGCTGGAAAAGGTGAGTATAGAAATTCTTTTCTTTCAAAGACACGTGTGTTTTCTCCGGTGCGTGTCACACGGATCACATCCGTGCAGTCAGTGTGCGGTCCGTGTGACACCCGTGATGCCGGAGAAAAACGGACATGCCTACGTGTGGAGCACACGGGCACACGTATGCTCCACATGTACACACAGTCCATGGCAAAACAGACACGTGTGCGCACACCCATTGATTTTAATGGGTCTACGTGTGCCCGTGTCTACGGCAAGTGAGGAAACGGACCAAACCCATACCGGAGACACGGACATGTGAAGGAGGCCTTAGATAAGTGTTAGCACATGGCCTCTAGCCTGAGGGTCTGCTTAGGAGCCTTGGTTTCCCCGCTATTCCCATAATCCTTGTGACATTTGCGATGCGATCCATGGGTGAGTCATACTGCCAGATGACCCCAACCTTATAACTACACATCATCCTGGTAACTCCCACTTCTATTTAACATATGCTCTGGAGGCGAAGTTATATTCCAGGCAGCATCCACCCCATAGCCTGGAAAGCTCATTTATAAAAAGTGATAAAAGATTATTTATCCACAACTAGGCTTCTGATATGGGACATTCAGGCATGGCTTTTTTTCAGGGGTCTAAAACCTGTATGAACATATTAATTGTTTAGATAGATTAAATATGGTGACAGATTCCCTTTAAAACTAAAAATAAGTAAAAAAAAGTACACATAATTGGAATCATCGCATCCAGAACAACCTGAACTGTAAAACTATTGTTATTTATTCCATACAGCCAACACCATCAAAAAATGGTTAAAAAATGACAAAAATGTTGCTTTTTATCATATTGACACAAATTTAATAAAAGGCTATCAAAAAGTCATATGTAACAAAAAAAATGGTGTAAATGAAAATGGAAAACCAGCTCTAAAAAAAACAAGCCCTTATGTGGCTCATCCAGCAAACAAAGTAAAAAAGTTACAGCTCTCAGAATATGGCGATACAAAACAAATAACTTTTGTAAAATATTACTTTTAGTGTGTAAAAGTATAAAGCATAAAAATAGCGATATAAGTTTGGTATTGCTGTAACCATACTGACTCAAAACTAAATTGGTCTAATCACATTTACAACATGATGAACTGCCAAAAAAATAAAACCATAACTTAATTGTTGTTTTTTATCAATTCTGAAAAACGTAAATAAAAAAGACATAAAAAAATGTTGAATATCCCAAAATGGTACTCCAAAAATCTTCAACTTGTCATGCAAAAAAATAAGCCCAAATATAGCTATGTTTGCCAAAAAATAAAAAGGTTACAGTTCTCACATTCTCTATTATTAGGGATGAGTGTACCCGAACTGTAAAGTTCGTTATCCTTACCAAACACCTTATGCCCTGAACACAGAATCAACGAATTTCAGCTAAAGCAATAGCAGACATCATGGGGATTTCCCGTGAACGTGTTCGTGTCATTATTTATGAACATTTGAACATGAGGAAGCTATCTTCAAAGTGAGTCCCCAAATGTTTGACAACAGATCAGAGAAACATGGAAGTGAAAACTTCCAGGTTCATTTGTCAGCGTTTACGGACTGATAAGAAATTCATGGATCGACTGGTCACTATGGATGAAACCTGAATTTATTTGTATGACCCTGAAAACAAGGAGCAGTCAAAAGAGTGGAGGCAAAGTGGTTCTCTACGCCCAAAGAAGGTCAGGGTGTAAAAATCAGCCACTAAGGTGATGGCGTCTGTGTTCTGGGATAAAGAGGGTCTGTTGCTAGTGGAATACCTTGATAAGGGTTCCACCATCAATACAAGATATTACATTGAATTTTTGGACCAATTGAAGGCAGCTCTGAATGCCAAAAGGTGCGGCACGCTGTCCAAAAGAATCTTGTTCCTGCAAGACAACACCTCCGCTCACACTGCACAATTGACCACGGCAAAACTGGCAAAGCTGGGCTTCCAGCTGGTTGACCACCCACCTTATACCCCAGATCTAGCTCCCTCGAACTATCATCTGTTTCCAAACCTGAAGAAACACCTCAAGAGTACCACATTTATGATGCCATGGCTGCTATGGATGCCTGGTTTGAGGCACAAATAAAATCCTTCTTTTTTCTAGGCTTACAGAACTTAGAATACTGATGTAAAAAGTGTGTCGACATCAGTGGAGACTCTGGAGAGTATATGGAATAAATGTAAAGTTTCATCGTCCTATCTTGTTTCTTTCTGGGTAAAGCCAAAGACTTGTAAGTCTCAGCGGCACGGCTGTGACAATGCTTCCAGATCTACTCAATAGCTTTCATGCATATTCACTGCTACTCCCTCCCACTAAATGTGACAGCATCTGTGAGTGGCTGCAGTCAGACTGCCGGAGTGCTGGTGCCTCTGATTGGTTACCCTCATAGAGGCTGTCTGTGTGCTCGAGTAAAGTGTAAAAATAAATAAATAAAATGATGTAGGGTGCCCCGTAGATAGATAGCCAGCACAGATAAACTAGACTGCTAGAACCTGTAGCTATCAACTGTGCGTAATATCTTGGCTGTGTATCAAAAAAAGAGAGAACCCATGTGACTTTTTTAATCATATAAATAAATAACTTAAAAGATAATGTGCGGTCCCCCCAATTTTGATACTCAGTATAAGCAAAGTGGACAGCTGGGAGCTGGTATTCTTAGGCTGGGGAGGCCCTTGGTTATTGGGCCCTCCACAGCCTAACAATAGCAGCCTGAAGCCACACAGAATTGTTGCATCCATTAGATGCAACAATCCCAGCACTTTACCAAACTCATCCCGATTGCCCTTGTACGGTGGCAATTGGGGTAATATAAAAGGTTAACGACAGCTGTGATTTGTCAAAAATCAAAGCTGTCATCAAGTTGAAGATTAGTAATGGAAGGAGTCTATTAGTCCCAACCCATTCCTAATGCGGTAAGTTAAAAGAAATAAAACAAAAACACCAAAAAAACTTTATTTGAAATACAATGCACACACCATCTTTCACCCCTTTATTAATCCCAAAAACACCCTTGAAAATCCAACATAATCAACACAAGGTCCAACGACAATCCTCAGCTGTGCAACATCCGGAGCCTGGAAGGAAGGGAAATATGTACACTTGTTACGGGTTTCAGGAAACACTAACAGCTAAGGGGGAGCATAGCTGTTAGCATTGACATCACTCAGTTCAACAGAGGTAATACCCGGGTTCCCATGTTATGACCTCCGGTAACCTGAATGCTGGACTGTCAGAGCGAGAGACATGGCTGTGACCCGCAATCCAACCGTTCGGCAGCAGCTTTAAAGTGAAAGTGAAAGTGTTGCTGGCCCAACAATACAGCAGATACTTGTAAAAGGATAAGGCACAGCCAATATAGTGGAGGTTTATCGAGGTGCACTTGTTGGTTTCCAAACCGTAAGTCAATCAAATAGGTACAAGGCACTCTCAAGGGTTAATTTTCATATAATTTATTCCAAAATAGTCTTAAACATGTGACGTTTCAGCCACTAGGTGGCCTTCATCAGACAACTGGTATCATAAACTGGCCAAAATTGGAGTGTCAAGGCAACGGTGTCCACCGCTATGCTGCGTGACACTCCAATATGGTGGGGTGTTTGTTGAAAAACATTTACTATACAGGCTGAGTAGAGGGACAGTGAGGTGCTAAGCACATGATGGCATATCCTTTCTGAGCCCTGCCATGTACCCAAACAGCAGATGTTGACCAAGTATAAAGTATTACCGCATTTAGGAAAAATTGCCTAACAAATTTTGGTGTCCATTTTCTCCTAATATCCATTGTGAAAATTACAAATTTGGGTCTGAAAGAACATATTTAGTCGAAAAATGCAATTTTCCTTTTCCCATCCATATTTTAAAAAGTTCTGTGAAGCACTTCTGGTTCAAAATGCTCAACTCACCCATTGTGGGTCTAGTTTTCAAAATGGGGTCACTTGTGTTTTTGTTTTTGCTGTTTAGGCACCTTAGGGGACCTGCAAATGTAACATGGTGTCCGTAATCTATTTCAGCCAAATTTGTGTTCCAAAAAGGTGTTCCTTCCTTTCCGAGCCCTGCCATTTGTCTAAACAGAGGTTTCTAACTACATGCAAGATATCAGCCATTTTTTTATTTTATTCCTTTTAAAAGTGAATAATTGGGGATAAAGCAGCATTTTAGAGGAGAAATTATTTTTTTTTTAGTTTTTTTCCATTCTATTTTGCATGAATTGCTATGCAGCACCTGAAGTATTAAAAACAATTCCTGAAAACAGTTTTGAAGTATCACTTTTGGGGAGTTTATAATATGTGGTCCGCTCAAATTCCATTTAAATATGAAGAGGTCACTAAAGATACAAGTTTTGTAAATTTCTTGTAAAAAAGGGAAATTGATGATAATTTGTTAAGCCTGATAACATCCTAAAAAATAAAATTACATTTAAAAAATTATACAGATGTACAGTAGACATATTGGAAATGTTATTTATTAATTATTTTGTACAGCCTAAATAACTGGTTTAAAGGGAATCTGTCACCAAATAGCTCATTTTTTAGCTACGGCTTCCAGCAGGAAGACCTTATACAGTGCCTACAAGTAGTATTCAACCCCCTGCAGATTTAGCAAGTTTACACATTCGGAAATAACTTGGCATTGTAACATTTGGACTGTAGATCAGCCTGGAAGTGTGAAATGCACTGCAGCAAAAAAGAATGTTATTTCTTTTTTTTTTTTTTTTTTTTTTAAATTGTGAAAAGTTTATTCAGAGGGTCATTTATTATTGAACCCCTCAAACCACCAGAATTCTGTTTGGTTCCCCTAAAGTATTAAGAAGTATTTCAGGCACAAAGAACAATGAGCTTCACATGTTTGGATTAATTATCTCTTTTTCCAGCCTTTTCTGACTAATTAAGACCCTCCCCAAACTTGTGAACAGCACTCATACTTGGTCAACATGGAAAAGACAAAGGAGCATTCCAAGGCCATCAGAGACAAGATCGTGGAGGGTCACAAGGCTGGCAAGGGGTACAAAACCCTTTCCAAGGAGTTGGGCCTACCTGTCTCCACTGTTGGGAGCATCATCCGGAAGTGGAAGGCTTATGGAACTACTGTTAGCCTTCCACGGCCTGGACAGCCTTTGAAAGTTTCCACCCGTGCCGAGGCCAGGCTTGTCCGAAGAGTCAAGGCTAACCCAAGGACAACCAACGTGACGTTTGGAGACTGGATGGCACTGCATACGACCCCAAGAATACCATCCCTACAGTCAAGCATGGTGGTGGCAGCATCATGCTGTGGGGCTGTTTCTCAGCCAAGGGGCCTGGCCATCTGGTCCGCATCCATGGGAAGATGGATAGCACGGCCTACCTGGAGATTTTGGCCAAGAACCTCCGCTCCTCCATCAAGGATCTTAAGATGGGTCGTCATTTCATCTTCCAACAAGACAACGACCCAAAGCACACAGCCAAGAAAACCAAGGCCTGGTTCAAGAGGGAAAAAATCAAGGTGTTGCAGTGGCCTAGTCAGTCTCCTGACCTTAACCCAATTGAAAACTTGTGGAAGGAGCTCAAGATTAAAGTCCACATGAAACACCCAAAGAACCTAGATAACTCGGAGAAGATCTGCATGGAGGAGTGGGCCAAGATAACTCCAGAGACCTGTGCCGGCCTGATCAGGTCTTATAAAAGACGATTATTAGCTGTAATTGCAAACAAGGGTAATTCCAGAAAATATTAAACCTAGGGGTTGAATAATAATTGACCCACACTTTTATGTTGAAAATGTATTAAAATTTAACTGAGCAACATAACTTGTTGGTTTGTAAGATTTATGCATCTGTTAATAAATCCTGTTCTTGTTTGAAGTTTGCAGGCTCTAACTTATTTGCATCTTATCAAACCTGCTAAATCGGCAGGGGGTTGAATACTACTTGTAGGCACTGTACATGTATATAGCAATTCTAGAATGCTGTATATAAGTGCCCAAGCCAATTTGAATAACATAAAAAAACAGATTTCATTATACTTACCTGCAGGGCGGTCTGGTCTGATGGGTGTCGCTGGTATCGGTCCAGAGCCTCCTATCTTTTTGCGACCGCCATTGTCCTTCCCTGCTCTGTGTGCATGATGCACCCTACGTCATCCACACAGAGTCCTCCACTGCACTCTTGGGCAAGTGCACTTCTTTGCCCTGCTGAGGGGAGATTGACCTTTCCCTGCACATTACAGTATTTTGCTCTGCTCACAGTAGGAGTGCAATGTCAGATTCTGTGTAGGTGGTGGAGGATGAGTCATCCACACAAAGCAAGAAGGAGTTTGGTGACTGCAAGAAGATAGGAGGTGCCAGACCGAGACCAGTGACGGTCATTGGACCGGACTGCGCCACAGGTGAGTATAATAAAATCAGTTTTTTTATGTTATACAGATTAGCTTGGGCACTTATACACAGCATGCAAGACTGCTGTATCTAAGCGCTTACATGTGGTGGCCACAGTTTATATAGCACAAATCTGGTGACAGTTTCCCTTTAAAAATATAAAAAATTAAAGTTGCAAAATTTTCAACATTTTTGCGAAATTATGATATTTTTACAAGTAAAAGCAAAAAATATCAACCTAAATATACTACTAATATAAAGTACAATGTGTTGCAAAAAAACAACCTCAGAATCACTGGAATTCTTTGAAGCATTAAAAAGTTATTATCACATAAATTGACATTGGTCATATTTACAGAATTTGGCTGTGTCATTAAGGTCAAAATTGGCTCGGTTACTGAGGGGTTAACCAATTGGTCAGTTTCTGATGATAGTTTCCCTTAAACATGAAATAGATCTAGAATCATCAAACTCTAATGAGCTTTCTAGACCAATTCTACTGACCCCTTTGCATCATAGCCTTCTATGAACAACCAAATGCTGATCTTGAGTTTTCTACACAAGTTACATCTAAACCATTGTGTTGTTTTCCTGGATTAACGATTCTCCTCGCGGTCTCATTATTATACAATGGAATAGCAGTTTTACAACCAGGCTTTTACGATGTTTTCATGACCTTCCAAATCAGCCTGGGAGTTATATCTCCATTTCTAAGCTGTTTTTTAAATGGTCAGCCCTCATAATACAAAACCTTTGAGGCATTCCTAATGAATATTTTAAGATGACTAATCCAATTAACTTTAAAGCTTTCTAGCTTCCTTAGCTCTCAATGTGATGAACAAAGAATAAACATTAAAAAGAGAATAATCCTATTCTCATTTTTCTACTGGGATTAAACTGTAGGTTATAAAACAAGACTGGATGCCAATATGCCTTTTTGTAAGAGTTTCATATTTATTATGGTATAATCTTTCTGTTTCTCAGAAACCATTTAATTAGGAATCATAGATGCCACTGAAAAGTCACCATTTCCTTAAAGAGCTATAAAAGAAATTATTTTATTAAACAATAGACTTTTTTTGTGAAAGAATTTGCTATATGTTTAATTATCATTTCTATTTTCTCTATGGCTTTATATTCTAAAATGTCATCAATGCTCCCATGAACAATTATATGACACATGTACACTCTGTAGATGTTAATGATGGGGAATTAGGGAATGAGTTGAGTTATAAAATGTTAAAGTCACATGTGATTAAAAATTCTGTACTAAAAAAGTCGAAAAAAAAATCTTAGATGCATTATCCTTAATGTTTTGGAAGTTTACAAACTTACAAAATGACAAGCTAAGTAAGGCTGGATCACTATTTTGCAATATCTTATAAGCAAACCATTTCCTTGATATCGCTATTGATAACCATGAATTTTTCCAGTAATCAACCATTTGAGTAACTAATATTTATGTGAAATTATTCACACTATGTTAAAGGCCAGAAAAGCCAGTGAAATTATCATTTAAATACTCTTCCTTTCTGTATATATATATATATATATATATGTATGTATATATATCTATATGTGTAGACAGATATATAGATAGGTAGATATATCTATCTATATATCTGTCTACACATGTAGATATATATACATACATACATATCTATATGTATATCTACAGTTATGTACAGTTAAGGTACCGTCACACTAAGCAACTTACCAACGATCCCAACAACGATAGGGATCGCTGGTAAGTTGCTAGGAGGTTGCTGGTGAGCTGTCACACTGCGACGCTCCAGCGATCCCACCAGCAACCTGACCTGGCAGAGATCGCTGGAGCGTGGCTACACGAGTTGCTGGTGAGCTCACCAGCAACCAGTGACCAGCCCCCAGCGCCGCGTGGAAGATGCTGCGCTTGGTAACTAAGGTAAATATCGGTAACCAACCCGATATTTACCTTGGTTACCACTGCACGGAGCTACACGTGCAGAGAGCAGGGAGCAGCGCACACTGAGCGCTGGCTCCCTGCTCTCCTAGTACAGCACACATCGGGTTAATTACCCGATGTGTGCTGCAGCTACACGTGCACAGAGCAGGGAGCAGCGCACAATGCTTAGCGCTGGCTCCCTGCTCTCCTACTTACAGCACACATCAGGTTAATTAACCCGATGTGTCCTGCAGCTAGCTACATGTGCACAGAGCAGGAGCCGGCAGCACAGGCAGTGAGAGCGGGGGAGGCTGGTATCAAAGGTAAATATCGGGTAACCAAGGACAGGCTTCTTGGTTACCCGATGGTTACATTGGCTACCAGCCTCCGCAGAAGCCGGCTCCTGCTGCCTGCACATTTAGTTGTTGCTCTCTTGCTGTCACACACAGCGACCTGTGCTTCACAGCAGGACAGCAACAACTAAAAAATGGCCCAGGACATTCAGCAACAACCAACGACCTCACAGCAGGGGCCAGGTTGTTGCTGGATGTCACACACAGCAACATCGCTAGCAACGTCATAAAAGTTGTTCGTTAGCAGCGATGTTGCTAGCGATGTTGCTTAGTGTGACTGGGCCTTTAGGTCCAGAAATATTTGGACAGTGACCCAATTTTCGCGAGTTGGGCTCTGCATGCCACCACATTGGATTTGAAATGAAACCTCTACAACAGAATTCAAGTGCAGATTGTAACGTTTAATTTGAAGGTTTGAACAAAAATATCTGATAGAAATTGTAGGAATTGTACACATTTCTTTACAAACACTCCACATTTTAGGAGGTCAAAAGTAATTGGACAAATAAACCAAACCCAAACAAAATATTTTTATTTTCAATATTTTGTTGCGAATCCTTTGGAGGCAATCACTGCCTTAAGTCTGGAACCCATGGACATCACCAAACGCTGGGTTTCCTCCTTCTTAATGCTTTGCCAGGCCTTTACAGCCGCAGCCTTCAGGTCTTGCTTGTTTGTGGGTCTTTCCGTCTTAAGTCTGGATTTGAGCAAGTGAAATGCATGCTCAATTGGGTTAAGATCTGGTGATTGACTTGGCCATTGCAGAAGGTTCCACTTTTTTGCACTCATGAACTCCTGGGTAGCTTTGGCTGTATGCTTGGGGTCATTGTCCATCTGTACTATGTAGCGCCGTCCGATCAACTTTGCGGCATTTGGCTGAATCTGGGCTGAAAGTATATCCCGGTACACTTCAGAATTCATCCGGCTACTCTTGTCTGCTGTTATGTCATCAATAAACACAAGTGACCCAGTGCCATTGAAAGCCATGCATGCCCATGCCATCACGTTGCCTCCACCATGTTTTACAGAGGATGTGGTGTGCCTTGGATCATGTGCCGTTCCCTTTCTTCTCCAAACTTTTTTCTTCCCATCATTCTGGTACAGGTTGATCTTTGTATTATCTGTCCATAGAATACTTTTCCAGAACTGAGCTGGCTTCATGAGGTGTTTTTCAGCAAATTTAACTCTGGCCTGTCTATTTTTGGAATTGATGAATGGTTTGCATCTAGATGTGAACCCTTTGTATTTACATTCATGGAGTCTTCTCTTTACTGTTGACTTAGAGACAGATACACCTACTTCACTGAGAGTGTTCTGGACTTCAGTTGATGTTGTGAACGGGTTCTTCTTCACCAAAGAAAGTATGCGGCGATCATCCACCACTGTTGTCATCCGTGGACGCCCAGGCCTTTTTGAGTTCCCAAGCTCACCAGTCAATTCCTTTTTTCTCAGAATGTACCCGACTGTTGATTTTGCTACTCCAAGCATGTCTGCTATCTCTCTGATGGATTTTTTCTTTTTTTTCAGCCTCAGGATGTTCTGCTTCACCTCAATTGAGAGTTCCTTAGACAGCATGTTGTCTGGTCACAGCAACAGCTTCCAAATGCACAACCGCACACCTGTAATCAACCCCAGACCTTTTAACTACTTCATTGATTACAGGTTAACGAGGGAGACACCTTCAGAGTTAATTACAGCCCTTAGAGTCCCTTGTCCAATTACTTTTGGTCCCTTGAAAAAGAGGAGGCTATGCATTACAGAGATATGATTCCTAAACCCTTTCTCCGATTTGGATGTGAAAACTCTCATATTGCAGCTGGGAGTGTGCACTTTCAGCCCATATTATATATATAATTGTATTTCTGAACATGTTTTTGTAAACAGCTAAAATAACAAAACTTGTATCACTGTCCAAATATTTCTGGACCTAACTGTATAAATATATATATATATATATATATATATATATATATATATATATATATACTGTATATATATATATATCTCTATATATATATATATATATATATAGATATATATATATACTGTATATATATATATGGAGATATAGATATATATATATATATATATATATATGTAATTGCCTTATTCTGTCTGTCTGTCTGTCTGTCTGTCTTGCTCCAAAATTGTGTCCTTACGGTGACACAAAGCTGATTGGCCGCTGGGCTCGCCATGGCCCCGCCCCCCCGCATAGATTGGCCGCTCGCCCAGGCTGCGCCCCCACACGGATTGGCTGGCCGCTCACCCAGGCTCCGCCCCCCCACAGATTGGCCTCTCGCCCCGGCACCCTGCAGGCATTGGCAACTCGGCCACGCCCCGCCCCCCTCACGCAATGCAGGCTAGCTCTGGCCCCGCCCCCCCACGCATTCCCCGAACCGACACGGTCACGGAGCCACGACTACCAGGTGAGTACTGTACCCCTGAGAGCCCACATCAGCGTACGCCGCCAAACCAGCCGACACATACCCTCGCATTGCTGGGGCTGGCCGGCGTATGCTGGTGTGGGCTCCCGTGCGAGCGGGGGACGAGATACGCTGGTAACCATGGTAGCATAGTTACCAGCGCATCAAGGTCCTGTAGCGGCGGAACATACACACACATAACAGCACACACACACACACACACACACACACACATACACACACACATCAGATCACACTCACTCTCACACACACCTCACACACATATCACATCGCATCCACACATCAAGGTCCTGCAGCGGCGGAACATACACACACGCACACACACACACATCAGATCACAGTCACTCTCACACACACATCACATCGCATCCACATACTCACAACATCCTGGGATATCGCTTGCTTCTCGGCGGCGATACTGTGCTGTGAGCTTCCAGGACCTGCCGGAGGATCACATGGCCAGAAGCATGTGGTATCTCCGGATGTTGTGAGTATGAGCGCGTATGTGCAATATCGTCAATGTGTGTGTGCGTGAGTGTATGCGATCGGGTGTGTGTGAGTGTATGCGATCGGGTGTGTGTGAGTGTATGCGATCGGATCTGTGAGTGTCGGCAGAGGAGCATGGCGTGCTGGAGGAGGCTGGGAGGAGAGAGGCTGATCCTGGGGAAGGCTGGGATGGGGAGGCTGAGAGAAGAGAGGCTGATGCTGGGGGAGGCTGAGGCTGGGGTAGGCTGGGAGGAGAGAGGCTGATGCTGGTGACCGAAAAGGCTGATGCTGGGAGGAGAGAGGCTGATGCTGGGGGAGACTGAGGCTGGGGTAGGCTGGGAGGAGAGAGGCTGATGCTGGGAAGAGAGAGGCTGATGCTGGGAGGAGAGAGGCTGATGCTGGGGGAGGCTGAGGCTGGGGGAGGCTGAGGCTGGGGTAGGCTGGGAGGAGAGAGGCTGATGATGGGGACAGAAAAGGCTGATGCTGGGAGGAGAGAGGCTGATGCTGGGAGGAGAGAGGCTGATGCTGGGGGAGGCTGAGGCTGGGGTAGGCTGGGAGGAGAGAGGCTGATGCAGGGAGGAGAGAGGCTGATGCTGGGAGGAGAAAGGCTGATGCTGGGGACAGAAAAGGCTGATGCTGGGAGGAGAGAGGCTGATGCTGGGATGAGAGAGGCTGATGCTGGGGACAGAGAGGCTGATGCTGGGGACAGAGAGGCTGATGCTGGGATGAGAGAGGCTGATGCTGCGGGTAGAGAGGCTGATGCTGGGAGGAGAGAGGCTGATGCTGCGGGCAGAGAGGCTGATGCTGCGGGTAGAGAGGCTGATGCTGGTGCAGCATGGGGGATGGAGCACGATGGGGGGTGCGCAGCATGGGGGATGGAGCACGTTTGGGAGTGCGCAGCATGGCGGATGGAGCACGTTTGGGAGTGCGCAGCATGGCGGATGGAGCACGTTTGGGAGTGCGCAGCATGGTGGATGGACCACGTTTGGGAGTGCGCAGCATGGCGGATGGACCACGTTTGGGAGTGTGCAGCATGGCGGATGGAGCACGTTTGGGAGTGCGCAGCATGGCGGATGGAGCACGTTTGGGAGTGCGCAGCATGGCGGATGGAGCACGTTTGGGAGTGCGCAGAATGGCGGATGGAGCACGTTTGGGAGTGCGCAGCATGGGGGATGCAGCACGATGGGGAGTGCGGAGTATGGCGGATGGAGCACGTTTGGGAGTGCACAGCATGGCAGATGGACCACGTTTGGGAGTGCGCAGCATGGCGGATGGAGCACGTTTGGGAGTGCGCAGCATGGCGGATGGAGCACGTTTGGGAGTGCGCAGCATGGGAGATGGAGCACGATGGGGGTGCGCAGCATAGGGGATGGAGCACGATGGGGAGTGCGCTGCATGGGGGATGGAGCACGATGGGGAGTGTGGAGTATGGCGGATGGAGCACATTTGGGAGTGCGCAGCATGGCGGATGGAGCACGTTTGGGAGTGCGCAGCATGGCGGATGGAGCACGTTTGGGAGTGCGCAGCATGGGAGATGGAGCACGATGGGGGGTGCGCAGCATAGGGGATGGAGCACGATGGGGAGTGCGCTGCATGGGGGAAGGAGCACGTTTGGGAGTGCGCAGCATGGCGGATGGAGCACGTTTGGGAGTGCGCAGCATGGCGGATGGAGCACGTTTGGGAGTGCGCAGCATGGCGGATGGAGCACGTTTGGGAGTGCGCAGCTTGGGAGATGGAGCACGATGGGGGGTGCACAGCATAGGGGATGGAGCACGATAGGGAGTGCGCTGCATGGGAGATGGAGCATGATGGGGAGTGCGCTGCATGGGGGATGGAGCACGATGGGAAGTGCACACCTCCCTCCAACACACACACACGCGCGCACTGCACAACACACTACACACACACACTGGGAACCACAAACAACTGCCCTACACAGACACCCACACACACAGACAACGCTGCACATACACAACACCCAACACACAAACACCGCGGCACACACAAATATACGCACATATCGCACAACACACACATTGCACAAAACATACCTCCCCCCAAAACACACCACACACACACAAACCGCGCAACACACACACAACGCTACAGACACACAGCGCTCCACAAACAACGCAACACACGCAACACACATACAACACCGCTCTCAACCCCCGCCACACCCAGACAACACCCAGAACATGTACAGCGCCCTACACAAACACTTGGTAACTACACACAGCAACATCTATATATATATATATATATATATATATATATATATATATAACAAAAATCATACATGAACTACACAATACGTAAATTCTAGAATACCCGATGCGTAGAATCGGGCCACCTTCTAGTATATATATATAGATCTCTCTCTCTCTATATATATATATATACAGTTAGGTCCACAAATATTTGGACAGTGACACAAGTTTTGTTATTTTAGCTGTTTACAAAAACATGTTCAGAAATACAATTATATATATAATATGGGCTGAAAGTGCACACTCCCAGCTGCAATATGAGAGTTTTCACATCCAAATCGGAGAAAGGGTTTAGGAATCATAGCTCTGTAATGCATAGCCTCCTCTTTTTCAAGGGACCAAAAGTAATTGGACAAGGGACTCTAAGGGCTGCAATTAACTCTGAAGGCGTCTCCCTCGTTAACCTGTAATCAATGAAGTAGTTAAAAGGTCTGGGGTTGATTACAGGTGTGTGGTTTTGCATTTGGAAGCTGTTGCTGTGACCAGACAACATGCGGTCTAAAGAACTCTCAATTGAGGTGAAGCAGAACATCCTGAGGCTGAAAAAAAAGAAAAAATCCATCAGAGAGATAGCAGACATGCTTGGAGTAGCAAAATCAACAGGCTGGTACATTCTGAGAAAAAAGGAATTGACTGGTGAGCTTGGGAACTCAAAAAGGCCTGGGCGTCCACGGATGACAACAGTGGTGGATGATCGCCGCATACTTTCTTTGGTGAAGAAGAACCCGTTCACAACATCAACTGAAGTCCAGAACACTCTCAGTGAAGTAGGTGTATCTGTCTCTAAGTCAACAGTAAAGAGAAGACTCCATGAAAGTAAATACACAGGGTTCACATCTAGATGCAAACCATTCATCAATTCCAAAAATAGACAGGCCAGAGTTAAATTTGCTGAAAAACACCTCATGAAGCCAGCTCAGTTCTGGAAAAGTATTCTATGGACAGATGAGACAAAGATCAACCTGTACCAGAATGATGGGAAGAAAAAAGTTTGGAGAAGAAAGGGAACGGCACATGATCCAAGGCACACCACATCCTCTGTAAAACATGGTGGAGGCAACGTGATGGCATGGGCATGCATGGCTTTCAATGGCACTGGGTCACTTATGTTTATTGACGACATAACAGCAGACAAGAGTAGCCGGATGAATTCTGAAGTGTACCGGGATATACTTTCAGCCCAGATTCAGCCAAATGCCGCAAAGTTGATCGGACGGCGCTTCATAGTACAGATGGACAATGACCCCAAGCATGCAGCCAAAGCTACCCAGGAGTTCATGAGTGCAAAAAAGTGGAACATTCTGCAATGGCCAAGTCAATCACCAGATCTTAACCCAATTGAGCATGCATTTCACTTGCTCAAATCCAGACTTAAGACGGAAAGACCCACAAACAAGCAAGACCTGAAGGCTGCGGCTGTAAAGGCCTGGCAAAGCATTAAGAAGGAGGAAACCCAGTGTTTGGTGATGTCCATGGGTTCCAGACTTAAGGCAGTGATTGCCTCCAAAGGATTCGCAACAAAATATTGAAAATAAAAATATTTTGTTTGGGTTTGGTTTATTTGTCCAATTACTTTTGACCTCCTAAAATGTGGAGTGTTTGTAAAGAAATGTGTACAATTCCTACAATTTCTATCAGATATTTTTGTTCAAACCTTCAAATTAAACGTTACAATCTGCACTTGAATTCTGTTGTAGAGGTTTCATTTCAAATCCAATGTGGTGGCATGCAGAGCCCAACTCGCGAAAATTGGGTCACTGTCCAAATATTTCTGGACCTAACTGTATATACTCAATTCTTTAGTGCCAATTCTCTAGAGATATTTGTGATCCCATGCCAAGACCACAAGTCTTATGCACCAATTTCCTTGTGTGCTAAAAAATATAGAACTGTGCAATGTGCCTATTGTTTTGTTGGCAAATGTTGTGCAGATGATTTAAGCCTGGCATTGTTGTGTTGAAAAACGTCTCCTTGGACACTTTGAAGAAATGACGGGACCACTGGCTCTAAGAAAAAATGAGAGTAATGCTGAGCTGTTAGTGTACCTGGCATGAATACAAGAAGGGTCCGGCTACCATACAATAATCTTTGGAGTAGAACAGGTATGAAGTTTTCATGAAGGCCTTTTGACTCTTCATGTCACAGTGCTCACATCTTGCATGCTTTAATATGCTGGAGTGATAAACCAAGGTGTCTCAGTTCAAGGATTCTGTACCCCCCCAGGATAAAGACAAATGGTGGTGATAACTGGAACTTTGAAGAACAGAGACATCACACAAGAGTTATTATTATTATTTATTATTATAGCGTCATTTATTCCATGGCGCTTTACAAGTGAAAGAGGGTATACGTACAACAATCATTAACAATACAAAACAGATTGGTATAGGAGGAGAGAGGACCCTGCTTGTGAGGGCTCACAGTCTACAGGGAATGGGTGATGGTACAATAGGTGAGGACAGAGTTGGTTGCACAGTGGTGTACTGGACTGAGGATTATTGTAGGTTGTAGGCTTGTTTAAAAAGATGGGTCTTCAGGTTCCTCTTGAAGCTTTCCACAGTAGGGGAGAGTCTGATATGCTGAGGTATAGTGTTCCAGAGTATGGGGGAGGCACGGGAGAAATCTTGTACAAGATTATGGGAAGAGGAGATAAGAGAGGAGTACAGAAGGAGATCTTATGAGGATCTGAGGTTGCATGCAGGTAGGTACCTGGAGACTAGGTCACAGATGTAAGGAGCAGACAGGTTGTGGATGGCTTTGTATGTCATGGTTAATGTTTTGAACTGGAGTCGTTGGGCGATGGGAAGCCAGTGAAGGGATTGGCAGAGTGGTGAGGCAGGGGAATAGCGAGGGGAGAGGTGGATTAAGCAGGCCGCAGAGTTTAGGATAGATTGGAGGGGTGCAAGAGCATTGGAAGGGAGGCCAGAGAGCAGGAGGTTGCAGTCGTTGAGGCGGGAGATGATGAGGGCATGCACTAATGTTTTTGCTGATTCTTGTTTAAGGAAAGCACGGATCCGGGAGATATTTTTGAGTTGAAGTCTGCATGAGGTGAAGAAGGCTTGGATGTGTGGCTTGAAGGATAGAGCAGAGTCGAGGGTTACTCCAAGGCAACGAGCTTGTGAGACTGGGGAGAGTGAGCCACCATAAAGGTTGATGGAAAGGCTTGTTGAAGGAGTTGAGTGAGGAGGAGGAAAGACAATGAATTCTGTTTTGTCCATGTTAAGCTTTAGGAATCGCGCAGAGAAGAAGGATGAAATAGCAGACAGACATTGTGGAATTTTGGTTAGTAGAGAGCTAATGTCACGTCCAGAGAGGTAGATCTGTGTGTCATCGGCATAGAGTTGATACTGAAAGCATTTTTTATTAGAGTTGATCCATTATTGAGGTTTCATGTGCCTAAAAAAAATGCTTTCAATCTGGTTTGTGATCCCCTCCCAGAAGCCGCAATTTGGACTTATGTACTTGAAAATAAATTTAGGCTATATCCTTTTTAGTGTTAATTTCAATATTTTTATTTTTTTTTTTAACTTCGTTTTATTAACAATTTCAAACATTGTACAACTGACATTTGCTTTAATTTCAATATTGAAGAGTGTTTTTACTCTAAATTGTTACCATAAAAAACTACTGGATGACATGCAAAAAAAAAAAACCCACTCATACTGTTATGGATATTGGAAAATGGTAAATTATCCAATTTGCTTTGCAAACTTCAGAATTTCTTAAAGCCACAAAAGTAATAATAATAATAATAATTATTATTATAGGGTTTTTTTTGCTTTTTGTATTTTTACGTAATCTTGAACACTGTAAAATCTAATCCCAAAAAACTATTTTGAGTTTTTCACCATTCTAGTATATTATAAGGAAAAGTGAATGGTATCTTTTACTAACTTTGAAGATACAACTCATACTGAAATTAAGAAAAAACAAGCAGCAACATTGACGTTAAAGCAAAAAAGGTTATGGTTCTTGGGGAAAAAGGAGAAAAAAATGAAAATACCAAAATAAAAATTGTGTCCTTAAAAGGTTAAAACCATCCAAAAAGCTGTATGAATTAAATGTATTATACTCAGCGATCAACTACCATCAGAGATAAGGGAATTTGATTCACTTAGAATAAGTTAGCCCAAAGTGCAATATTGAAAAGCCAGTAATGGCCCAGAAAAAAAGAGAATTACATGTTACTATACACTACTGTTTGGCTCCTCCGCAGTGCTCGGGAGGGAAGGAGCGCCATTTGATTTTTGGAGCACAGATTTTCCTAGACTAGTTTGCGAACTCCATTTGCAGAGCCCTTAAGTTCCAGAACAACAGACCTTAAGTTCCAAAACAACAGAAACCCCTACAAGTGACCAAATTTTGGAAATTACGCAACTCTGGGAATTTATCTATGTAGTGATGATTTAGTCTTTGGGAAATTTCCATTGAGTCAAATGCAGTGAATGTTGAAGAATTAAAAAACTGCAAATAAGCCCTTGTCATGCTCAGTACATTGTAGTGTCCATGCATTGTGCTCAGCTTGTGCTTCTGTAAACCTTGACCCCTGGAAATTAAGCGAGTTCTCCTCACTATAGTAATGGCAAACTTGTGGATGTTAACTGTGGTTTATACACATCGTGGGGTTCAAGAGGGGGGATTTGGATTTGGAAGAGCAGATTTTGCTGGATTTATTTTTTGATTTGTGAACTACTGTATAGAGTTTTTCTATAATCTTTGTGCTGCCAGTAAAATGGAAGCCCCCTATATTTTCGTTAACAGATGACAGACCTGAGTGGGATCTTGTGATTTTGTGGGTTGAGTTAATTGCTACTTGGTGGCAATTTGGAGTACAGAACATTTTGGATCAGTCCACATTTATTCTGTGCTCTATGCTGAGCACTTACACCAGGGGTTCCATCTACATCTCCGAAATATGTGATTCAGGTGAAACCTCCAACAGATTAATTCACTAATGAGGCAATAGAGGTTCTCCAAACTTTTTATGGCCCTGCATTGCAGTGTCCATCTTTTCAAAGGTGCGCAAAACTATTGTTGTCTGTGCTTTTGTGCACATGTAAAAAGAAGCATAAAGAGATGGACATCGCCGGATCACAGGCCAGACAGGAGTTCAGTGACTCTCTCTGTCTGCCTCATTACAGTAAATATTCAGTTGGGAATTTTGTCTAAATCATGTTTTTAAGAAATTTACATGTAATCCCAGGTGTAAGCGCTGAGCGTAGAGCGCAAGACATATATGAGCAGCGCCGTACTGCAATCTTTGGGAGGCAGAATGAACAAATCAACAGCAGTTGAAGAATGGGCTTCATTTATTTGTTTTATACACCATTTACCTTACGGTATAACTGACTAGGCAGATTTATTCCTCAGGTCAGTACGATTACAGCGATACCAGGCTTATAGTGTCTCTTTAGGTTTGGCTTCTATCCCACTAAAAAAACACTTTTTACAAAATAAAGGTTTTTTGCATCACTGGATTTTGAAGGCTACAGTTTTTTATTTTTCTGCAGATAGATGAGTTGGAGTTTTTATTGGTACCATTGTGGGTCACATGATATTTTTTGATTGCTGTGTATTCCGCTTTTTGTAATGCAGAAGCATGAAAAAACAGCAATTCAGGAATTGTTGTTTCTTATTTGATTTTTTTACACCCTTCACTTTGCAGTATAAGTGATTAGGCGGCTTTATTCTTCAGGTCAGTAAGATTACACCAGTACCATATTCATATAGTTTTTTTTTTATGTCTTGCCACTTTTACGGTATAAAAACTATTTTGTAACAAAAAGATAGTTTTTGCACTACTGTATTCTAAGAGCTATAGTTTTTTTTTATTTTTTGGTTGAAGGAGCAGTTTGGCAACTTGATTTTTTGTGGGACAAGATGACATTTTCAGCTGTACCATTTTTATTAGTATATGACTTTTTCCATCTCGTTTTATTCCACTTTTTTGTCAGCTTTATGATGAAAAGCTATAGTTTTTGCTATGCCTTTTTATTTATTTACTTTTTACCGTGTTCACTGAAGGAGTTAACTATTTTAACAGTCTTATAGATTGGATTGTTATGGACACAACAATACCAAATATGAGCTTTTTTGTTTCTTTTTTAGCTTAAATTTACATTTTTATTTGAATATTTTTTGTTCTTTATGTTCAGATTTTTTTTATATTTTTATCAACTTTTTTACTTTTTTACTTAGTGCCTATATGGGACATTAATTTTCACCACTGATATGATCACTGATATAATCCGCTGTAATGTGTGATCAGTGCAGTGGATTATATCTGACACTTTGCATCACATACCATGCATCACTATTGATCACAGCATTCAGGGGGTTAAACTGCTGGGAGCGGAGCAGGCTCCGCTTCCAGCAGGGAGAACCGGGTCTCGGCTACAAGATAACCCGCAAACATGGCAGTGATTACGGGGATACTGTGCTTAAACCCCCACAGTCGCCATGATTTACTGGGTATATCATGTGTTGGGAATGTACTGACAATTATGATGTACCCAGTACATCCAATATCGTGTAGAGGTTAATGGATTAGTACTGCCTCCTTTGTTTGTCAGTGTGAAAGAATACAAAGGACACTGCAATTAAGTAAATTTCAGATCAATCATTTCAGTCACGTTGAATCTCTATAGGGTATGTCTCTACCAGCTTTGCACATCTATAGGCTGAAAGCTTAACCAATTCTTCTCTGTAAAAGTTCTACCTCAGTAAGTTGTGATTGAGTGCTGTGACCAGCAATTTTCAAATCTTGCCACAGAAATATCAATGGGATTTGGTCTGGACTTTGTCTGAGCCATTCAAACAAATAAATATGATTAAATCTAAACTATTCCATTGTAACTCTGATAGTAAGCTTACTTTTGCAACCTGTGACAGAGTTTCCTCAAGGATTTCCTTGTAGTTAGCGCCATCCATCTTCCTATAAATTCTGACCTGCTTACCTGTGCCTGTTGAAAAAAGGCATTCTCACAACATGATACAGCCACCACCATATTTGACGATATGGATAATGTTTGCAGGGAGATGTGCAGTGTTAGTTTTCCATGACGCATAGCGGTTTGCATTTAGCCCCAAAAGTTCTACCTTGCTCTCACCTTCTTCCACATGCTAGCGGTGTCCCTTACATGGCACGTGGAAGATGGTGATTTGGTTAGATAATACCACAGTAGAACTTTTTGGCCTAAATGCAAAACACTATGTTTGGTGAAAAATGAATCCTGAAAACATGATCCCCACAGTCAAACATGGTGGTGGCAGCAGCATCATGTTGTAGGGATGATTTCCTTCAGCAAGCACAGGGAAGCTGCTCAGAGTTGATGGAAAGATTAATGGAGCTGAATACAGAGCAATCATGGAGGAAAACCTGTTAAGCCTGCTTTACACGCTGCAGTGTATCTTACAATGTGTCGGCGGGGTCACGTCGTAAGTGACGCACATCCGGCATCGTAAGTGACATTGCAGTGTGTGACAGGTACGTGCGATTGTGATTGAACATATATTAAAACACATACACATCGTACCCTTCTCTAGAATTGCACGTCAAATTGTTCATCATACCCGTGGTAGCACACATTGCAGTGTGTGACACCCCGGGAACGATGAACAGGTCTTACCTGTGTCCTGCGGCTCCCGGCCGATAATGCGGAAGGAAGGAGGTGGGCAGGATGTTTACGTCCCACTCAGCTCCGCCCCTCCACTTCTATTGGCCGGCTGCCGCGTCACGTCGATGTGACGCCGAACATCCCTCCCACTCCAGGAAGTGGATGTTCGCCGCCCACATCGAGGTCGTATGGAAGGTAAGTACGTGTGACGGGGGTTAATCATTTGTGCGGCACATTCAACAAATTGAACGTGCCACACATACAATGGGGGCATTGCAAATCGCATACGATATCGTATGCAAAATTGCAACGTGTAACGCAGGCTTTAGAGACTTCAAAAGACTTGAGACTGAGGTGTAGATTCACTTACCGGTAGGTCAACAACCCTAAACATAGTACCAAAGCTACAATAAAATGGTTTAGATTAAAGTTTGAATGGCCTAATCAAAATCCAGACTTAATTTCATAAAGACTCTGTGGCAACACTTGAAAATTGCTGTTCACAGACACTCTCCAACCAATCTCACTGAGCTAGAACTATTTTGCGAAGAAAAATAGGAAAAAAAAATAACCTTTAGATGTGAAAAGCTAATAGAGACATACCCCATAAGACTTGCTGCAGTAAAAGCAGCGAAAGGTGACCCTTCTAACTATTGACTCGGGAGGGGTCTGGGTACAAATGCACATCATAATTTTTGGATTTATATTTTTAAAATATTTAGAAATCCATGTACCATTTAATTTATACTTCACACATACTTCCTACTTAATAAAATCCCAATCAAATACATTAAACCTTGTGGATGTAATGTAAAAATTGTGGAAAAGTTCTCTGGGAATAAATACTCTTTTAAGGCATTATATATCACTTGAATGTTTGGATTAGTATTCACAGACTAAAGGGTGCTTTACATGCTGCGACATCGCTAACGATATATCGTCGGAGTCACGTCATTAGTGACGCACATCCAGGGCCGTTAGCGACATCGCAGCGTGTAACACCAAGGAGTGACGATCAACGATCGCAAAAACATCAAAAATCGTTGATCGTTGACACGTCACTCCTTTTCATAATATCATTGGTCGTGGATGCCGCTGGTTGTTCGTCGTTCCTGTGGCGTCACACATCGCTATGTGTGGCGCCGCAGGAACGACGAACATCTCCTTACCTGCGTCCACTGGCAATGAGGAAGGAAGGAGTTGGGCGGCATGTTCTGGCCGCTTAACTCCGCCACTCCTCTCCTATTGGGCGGCCGCTTAGTGATGCCGCAGTGACGTTGCTATGACGCCGAACGCACCTCTCCCTTGAAGGAGGGATTGTTCGGTGGTCACAGCGACGTCGCTGAAAAGGTATGTGCGTGTGACCAAATGTCGCATGAACGACGGAGGTGGGTGCTATCGCGCAGAACATCGCTAGCTATCACTAGCGATGTCGCAGCGTGTAAAGCACCCTTTAGATTACCACTCCCATTTTCAATCTGCTTGAGCACTGAAAATAAAACACCACAATCAGATTAGGTCTTTTTCTATCCTTAAGCGGAATAAGCTGCGCGCTCTGACCTCCTATCCCTACACTATGTTGCACAAGCATAAAATGGTCTGCCTCCATGATTTAGTCTGCCTGTGATAGCCCCTCTAATTGAGAGTACTATATCAATTGGTATGATAGCTTCAGGGCCCTATGGCAAAGCCGATTTAACCTCTTCTCACGCCATGAGTTTGCTCTCTAACTCTTCAACAGTATAGGGGGCTTTATATGCAACAACATCGCTAATGAGATGTCAATTGGGGTCACGGAATTCGTGACGCACATCCGTCCTCGTTAGTGACGTTGTTGCATGTGACAAGTATAAGTGACCGCTAACGATCAAAAATACTAACCTAATCATTGATTGTTGACATGTCGTTCAAATGCCAAATATCATTGATGGTGCAGGACGCAGGTTGTTCGTCATTCCTGAGGCAGCCCACATCGCTACGTGTGACACCCCAGGAACGACGAACAACTCCGTACCTGTATCCTCCGGCAATGAGGTGGGCGGGACTTTCCTGCGGCTGCTCTCCGCCCCTCCACTTCTATTGGACACCTGCCATGTGACGTTGCTGTAACGCCGCACGAACCGCCCCCATAGAAAAGAGGCAGTTCGCCGGCCACAACGACGTCGTTAGGCAGCTAAGTTCATGTGATGGGTACTATCGATATTGTGCGCCACGGGCAGCGATTTGCCCGTGACGCACAAACGATGGGGGCAGGTGTAAAGCAGCCTTATGTGAATGGGCACAAGGCTTTTTTTGAATTGAATAGTGTTTGAATTTATGAACATGTGCAAATTTGATTACATTCAGAAGTTAATCCTCCATTGTTTGATCTAGTTATCTTATCTCACTAGTCCCCTAATACATTAATGTTAGGAATAAATATTATACTATCAGATAGCCCCTCTAAGCATACTGCTAATAAGAACAAGCCACTGGTCCAGAAGAAACAGGTCCCTTTATTGTGTTGATTAGTTATTGGGGCTAGTGTCCGAGTAAGGGTTTTTCTTGCCTTACCTTTATAATAATTTACAAATATAATCCTATAGAAAATGTAGCACAAATCAATACATAATGGTTCCAATACTGAGACTGCATTGACTGTTTCATGGCAAGGTGAAATTGTTTTGTAATGTTGTGTAATGTAGTGTTTTAATAGGTGACGCTAGGTAAAATAATATATTTAAAGGCTTTAATGGTCTTTTTTGTGTTTTTGTTTTTTAGACCATCGTAAAATGTTTTTAAGTCTTGTTTTATGGTGTAAAGATGAAATTTAACACCCAATAAACACATCTGCCTGAAAACCACATAACTGTAAGCAAAAGGTGATACTAAAAGCTATTGATCTAGTCTTTGCACTGCTCAAGTGACACAAAATAGTTCAACCTCAGGTCACAAATCTCTGGCGAGAGGATACCTTTCACAGGACTGAAACTCCTTTACATGAGACAATACATGGAGCTGCTGCCTAAGCCTTTTACAGTATTTAACATGAGAATGTAAAATTTATTTTCTTGGTTAAAACTGTCTATAATTTTGATTTTGTATTTTATTTCTTACAGAAATTATGTACGAAGACATATCGCACAAATGCATCTGAAACTCAAGGGCATTTTACACGCTGCGATATCGCTATCAATATCGCTAGCAAGCGTACCTGCCCCTGTTGGTTGTGCGTCACGGGCAAATCGCTGCCCGTGGCACACAACATCGCTTATACCCGTTACACGTCCTTACCTTCCCTGCAACGTCGCTGTGGCCGGCGAACTGCCTCCTTTCTAAGGGAGCGATTCGTGCGGCGTCACAGCGACGTCACACGGCAGCCGTCCAATAGCAGAGGAGGGGCGGAGGTGAGTGCCCGGAACATGCTGCCCACCTCCTTCCTTCCTCATTGCCGGTGGACGCAGGTAAGGAGATTATTATTATTATTATAATTATTATTATTATTTATTTATTTATAGAGCACCATTGATTCCATGGTGTTGTACATGAGAAGGGGGTAACATACAGAATACATATACAAGTTACAATAGACAGACTAGTACAGAGGGAAGAGGGCCCTGCGCTTGCGGGCTTACATTCTATAGGATTTTGGGGAGGAGACAGTAGGTGGGGTGTAGGTTTGGCGGCAGCTCCGCATGGTGGTGGTGAAGCAGTGAGGTCATTGAAGGTTATAGGTATTTCTGAACAGATAAGTTTTCAAGTTCTGTTTGAAGTTTGCCAGTGTAGTAGATAGCCTGACATGTTGAGGCAGCGAGTT
The DNA here is from genome assembly GCF_048569485.1 of Anomaloglossus baeobatrachus. Taxonomy (NCBI): domain Eukaryota; kingdom Metazoa; phylum Chordata; class Amphibia; order Anura; family Aromobatidae; genus Anomaloglossus; species Anomaloglossus baeobatrachus. The sequence continues at coordinate 442,863,241 of NC_134355.1, forward strand.
CCAGGAGACTGAGGATGCTCAGGAGAAGTCTTTGAGTCGGTTACGTGAGGAGCAAATGAGAGAGGAGGAGAGAAGGAGATCTTGGGAGGATCGGAGATTGCGTTTTGGAGAGTAGTGAGAAATTAGTTCAGAGATATACAGAGGAGATAGATTATGGATGGCTTTGTAGGTCAGTGTTAGTAATTTGAATTGGATACGGTGATGTTATGTCACACATAGCGATGTGTGAAACCGCAGGAATGATGAACAACCAACGGCATGCACCACCAATGATATTATGGAAAGGAGCGACGTGTCAACGAGCAACGATTTTTGATGTTTTTGCGATCGTTGATCGTCGCTCCTAGCTGTCACACGCTGAGATGTCGCTAACGACGCCAGATGTGCCTCCCAAACAGCGTGACCCCCAACGATATATCGTTAGCGATGTTGCAGCGTGTAAAGCACCTTTAAGTAGAAGTAGAAATACTTATACATGTCAGGGGGCTGTAGTATTTATTTAAAGAATTTACAGATCATAGTCTTTAACTGTCACTATACCGCCCCCACGCCAGCAGTCGGGCTGCTCGGATCCGGATCCGCAGTGGCTCGAGGGGTTTCCGGACCCGGGGGTCGCGCGGACACTCAAATAAAAGGGGACGTTTATGTACGGGGATTGCTGTAGATACTTCGTGACGCCACCCACGGTGTGTGGTAATATGGAGTACCACCGCTGCTGTTGGGGGAGCACCTGGGGGTGATGGAATGGCAGCTGGATGTTAACCCCTCCGTGGGTAGGGGTGGCTGCCCTGGGGCTTAATGTCCAGGACACAGGGAGTGATGTAGGCCAGAGGTGGTGCGCCGGGCCGGACCGGGGAATGTTGGTGTACTCACTGCTGAATAATTGTACACAAGCCTGTTGGTAAACCAAGGTGTCAGTGGCCGGCTGCCGCTTCCAGGTGTACTGGGGTCCCAAACCCGGCTGGTGTACCGATGTCCCTTCCTCCAGCACTCTGTATTTTTCCTCACTTCCGGACAACTCCGTATGGAACGGGGAAGTCCGCTCCCAGTATGTTCTGGTTGGGAGACGTGCCCGTGAAAACTGACCCTTGGGATCTCAGTGGGTGTTTGCGGATACCTATCCTCTGCGTTGGGCTGCCGTTTCGCACTTGCTGGGCTAACACTTCTAGAGAAATGTCTGGAACCTTACTCCCGGCCTTGTGACTTAGAGAAGGGGCTTGCAACCGTCTTCCAACAAGAAAGAGCGAGCAGGGTGCAAAACCACAGTGGCCGGAACCTAGCTAGTACGTAGGCTGTTACTGTTCACCGTGCCGATGAACTAAGCACATGAAAGCTAGCTCAATGGAGCTCCCTGGCATGGCATTTCTTCAGCCAATGTACTGACGACAAGACATAGGTGGATTTCACACTGTACCATGAGAGACTGAAGTGAGGCATACATGTTATTTACTTAAGCAACACCTGTTGTCACATGGAGTTTTGCACAAATTGCGCCAACTGTCATGGTGGTATCAGGCTTTATTCAGATTGCATATTCTGACACTTCACCTGATAGTTTGACTCAGGCATTGACCTGATGTGTGCTGATTCATAGGCATTCTAGCAAGAGTTAATCTTTGCTGGCCTGCTTGTTCCTTTGATCATATGTTGTAGGAAGGCCTATCACATCTGCTCCCCTCCTTTTTATGCTAGTTAATCTTTCCACCCATACCAGCAATAGCTTGTCTTTGTTGGTCTGTAAGGTGTGGTGTCCCAGACTTTCTGGCAAAAGTTGTGCTAATTGCTTGGTGTGCTTGTGAAGTTTACCCCTTTTGTTTTGTAGCTTCCTTCCTGCTCTGGTTCTTGTATTATAAAAAACAAGGGATGTATATAACAAAGGAATCACCTTAACAATATTTTTATTCTAACAACAAGAACATACAGAAAAATACTAGCTAAAAAGAATTTAAAAGGCACAAAGGCTGTGTCGCCCTGGACAAGCCAGGGGACACAGGTAACAACACACACACACCCCCACCCCCAGCAGTTCACAGCAGACATCCCCAAAGTGACCTGCTTTCTGCCTCGGGCTCAGACTGACACACCAGGTGGGCGGAGTCAGGAGATGGAAATGCCCACCCAGGAGTCAGCTGGCCTGAGGCAGGAAACAAGCCCAGAGAAGTTCAGGAGTGAAGGAGAGAGGAAGTCTGCAGAGAGGCAGACGCAGACTGGGGCCTAGGTTGGAGCCTAGGGCCCCTGTGCAGAAAGTCAGGCAGACGGTAGTGGCCGTCTGCAGGGAGCCGGGGAGCCAGTTGGTTGAACCGCAGGTAGCCGGGGCTGGGCGGTGGCCCCCCGGTACTGAATCGGGGAGCCAGCTGGAAACCGGAGAGCAGGAAGAGTGTGCACGGAGGCGAAGGAAAGGACTTACACCAACAACCTGGGGTCAAGGGAAAAACACCGCAGCCGCCTGTGGGACCCGTCCATCCAGCCGTTTGTTTCAGCAGAGACTCTGTGTGCTTCATTGGGCTGAGTGAGTACCACCGTGCCGTGCGGCACAGCACTGTCCCCGCGCCCCTGCACCTCTACAGGCCCCATACCCGCCTGTCCACCATCCAACCCCATCACTGGGCCCCGGGATCACCAACCCCTACCCACGGAGGGGCAACACAACAACTGGCTGCTCCACACCATCACTCCCGGGATCCCCAGCCAGAGCAGTGGTGGTGTACATTCAATCACCACAACCGTGGGTGGCGTCACGGACAATAAACAATCCCCACATCCAAAAACCCCCTTTCACTCACGGGCGAGGAGCGCCGCTAGAGTCCCCAGGATCCGGCCCATCGCTCGAGCCACCGAGCAGCGGCAGGCCGCGGCAGCCGGACCCGAGCAGTGGGAGAGCGCGGCGTCCCCTCCTCCGCCCGCGACAACTTGGCGTCACGAACAGGATCTTACCACTCTGCCGTTGGGTAGAGGTGCGCCTTGTGACCGCCGGAGGTGTCCGGCCGAAAATTTTGTAAAACCGCCATCTTGGGCGCGAAAATTTCCCGCTCGAGCGTCTTCCCCGAGCAGGAAAGGCGCGAAAGTGGAGCCCCGCCCCCTGAAGAAGGAAGTGCTAAAAAGAGGCTAAGGGGGACGGGATGGCGTCCGGCCGCATGTGAACCACGGCTGTGGAAGCAGGGACGCCAGGACTCTGCCAGCATTTGGTTCCTGGAAGAGGCCGCCGCAGTGATGCACCGATCCGTTACCCCTGTTACCGGTAGAGGAGCCCGCAGCGTCTGTGGGGGAGGACCCAGACCTGGGGTCCCCAGGCCTCACCTTTGTCACCGCCCTGCCACCGGCTCCGGCAGTCCGCCCGGCCGCGACGGAGATGACGACGGCTCCGGCAGTCCGCCCGGCCGCAACGGCAGCGAAGTACCGGTCCCGTTGACCAATCAGGAGCCGTTCCTGGACTGGGGTCAAGGGGTGCTGCCCACTTCCTAGGGGCAGCACCAAGGCTAGGTTATTTGGGTGGGTGACTGAAGGACCCGTTGCCGTTATTAAAAGTGTTTAATGTTTGATATGCCTCCCGTTGTGGGATGATGTTAGTATCCTTGTATTGTTTTTTTCTTATCTTTTGCAGTTTAAAAGAAAAATAAAATCGGTGATGGACGGGCAGCCCGAGGACGGTCTGCATTTTGCTAAGGGGGAATGTGTCGCCCTGGACAAGCCAGGGGACACAGGTAACAACACACACACACCCCCACCCCCAGCAGTTCACAGCAGACATCCCAAAGTGACCTGCTTTCTGCCTCGGGCTCAGACTGACACACCAGGTGGGCAGAGTCAGGAGATGGAGACGCCCACCCAGGAGTGAGCTGGCCTGAGGCAGGAAACAAGCCCAGAGAAGTTCAGGAGTGAAGGAGAGAGGAAGTCTGCAGAGAGGCAGACGCAGACTGGGGCCTAGGTTGGAGCCTAGGGCCCCTGTGCAGAAAGTCAGGCAGATGGTAGTGGCCGTCTGCAGGGAGCCGGGGAGCCAGTTGGTTGAACCGCAGGTAGCCGGGGCTGGGCGGTGGCCCCCCGGTACTGAATCGGGGAGCCAGCTGGAAACCGGAGAGCAGGAAGAGTGTGCACGGAGGCGAAGGAAAGGACTTACACCAACAACCTGGGGTCAGGGGGAAAAACACCGCAGCCGCCTGTGGGACCCGTCCATCCAGCCGTTTGTTTCAGCAGAGACTCTGTGTGCTTCATTGGGCTGAGTGAGTACCACCGTGCCGTGCGGCACAGCGCTGTCCCCGCGCCCCTGTACCTCTACAGGCCCCATATCTGCCTGTCCACCATCCAACCCCATCACTTGGCCCCGGGATCACCAACCCCTACCCACGGAGGGGCAACACAACAACTGGCTGCTCCACACCATCACTCCCGGGATCCCCAGCCAGAGCAGCGGTGGTGTACATTCAATCACCACAACCGTGGGTGGCGTCACGGACAATAAACAATCCCCACACCCAAAAACCCCCTTTCACTCACGGGCGAGGAGCGCCGCTAGAGTCCCCGGGATCTGGCCCATCGCTCGAGCCACCGAGCAGCGGCAGGCCACGGCAGCCGCGGCAGCCAGACCCGAGCAGTGGGAGAGCGCGGCGTCCCCTCCTCCACCCGCGACAAAATTTAAAAGGCACAAAGGCCATAATTTAAACAGGGCCTAAAGTATATATGAAATAGGCCTTCCCAAGTGACCAAATCTTGAAAGAAAGGATGGTTGATTTTTTTTAAGAAAGAAGTTAAGTATAATAATATGAATAACTGTGCATGAAAATACACATGGTACTGTAACAGTATAGGTAGAGAGCAAGAGACAGGGGCTCCTAGACTGCCCCTCAGGTTAGGGGTCCCTAGCTATACCTTATACTCTGATGGGGAAGATATCTGGGACGCCAACCTTGCGCTGCTCCTGATGAGCCCTGATCTTATACCTGCACCTCACAACACCTGGGGAGGGTCAGGGCAGGAGTGATAAAGCCAACAGAAATAGACAAACAGGGGAAACTAAATCTCTTTCTTACAGCACACAGAGGTATAAGACAAAAAGACCTTAGGAGGAAAATAAGAACAGGGAGGAAAACAACAAGTCAAAGGGGGAACTCCACAACAAATCTATGCAGTAATACATTCACCAGCAGGACTGGGATACAACAGCATGGACCAGTTGAGCAAAAAGCTATGGTTGGCATGGGAAGACAGGCTCCACCATCTTAAAAAGGCGGGTAGTAACTTTGATAGGTCTCCCACAACATGTGATCTAAGAGGTAACCAGCAGGCTAACTGAAATGAACTCTTGCATGCCTGATCCCTAATTAAAACAAAGCTGGTTGACACTTGAGCCTGCCTATGTAATTCAGAAGCACCAAAGGAGGCATAGTATGGAGTGTCAGATTTAGCAATGTGAACAGTGCCAATGCCGCCATGACACTCAGTGAGTTTAGAGCCAAACACCGTGTGACAGTACCCCTCCCTCTATGAGGGGCCTCTGGATTCTCAGGATCAGCTCTTTCCGGATGACGCCGCTGGAATGCCCTAGCGAGGCGCTCCTTATGGACATCAGAGACCCAAATTCTCTTCTCAAGATCATAAACATGCCAGTGAACCAGGTACTGTAGAGAGCGACAAATGATCTGAGAATCTATAATTCTTGATACCTGAAACTCCAATGATCAAACAAGTAAGACCGGAGATGGAGGGCCGAGAAGACAAGTTCTTGAACCCACAAATTTCTTTAGTAGAGATTTGTGGAAGTGATTATGGATTTTATATGATGCTGGTAAGGCCAGATAAAAAGTCAATGGGCTGATAACAGCAGTAATTTTGAACTGATCGATGAAGCAAGGTCCAAACGTAAGGGTCGGTACTTTAAGCTTAATATTTTTAGTGCCTATCCACACCTGTCCATACCAGGCACATGTCTACAGTAAAGGCTGCTTTACACGCAGCGACATCGCGAATTCCGTGACCCCAACGACGTTAGCGATGTCGTTGCTTGTAAAGCCCAATTAAGCCACACACTTATACCTAGAGCCCATGCAAAGAAACAAGTGCTGCTAAACCTTTTCCCATGTAGAAGATAAAGCTGAACCCAATTGGTCCTATTCAGGTACCCCTGACAAGTGCCCTTTAAGAAGATTTCAGAACTGGTGATGGTGACCATAAACACAAAAGAAAGGAGTTATACCAGAGGACTCATGGTGACAATTATTGATAACAAATTCTGCCAGAGGAAGGAACAAGGACCATTTCTCCTGATTATTAGAGACAAAAAAGCATAAATACTGCACCAAATTTTGATTCATATGTTCTGTTTTCCCATTAGACTGAAATTGGAACTTCGACGAGAGAGACTGTGTAATCCCCAAGCGAGAGCAGAAAGCCTCTAAAGATTGTAAATAAATGTTGTACCTATATCAAAAGCAATATCAGACGGGACTCGATCAAGTCTGACAATTTCACATATACAAGTGTATCTCAATAAACTAAAATATCAAAAGTTAATTTATTTCAGTAATTCAATACAAAAGGAGAAACACCTATATTATTCAGAGTCATTACAAACAGAGTGATCTATTTCAAGTGTTTATTTCTGTTAATGCTGATGATTATGGCTTACAGCCAATGAAAACTCAAAAGTCATTATCTCAGATTTTTTTTTATTAGACCAACTGAAAAAATGATTTTAAACTCAGAAATGTTGGGTTACTGAAAAGTCTGTACAGTAAATGTACTTAGTACTTGGTCAGGGCTCCTTTTGCATGAATTACTGCATCAGTGTGGTGTGGCATGGAGGCGATCAGCCTGTGGCACTGCTGAGATGGTATGGAAGCCCAGGTTGCTTTGATAGCAGCCTTTAGCTAATATGCTGTGTTGGGCCTGGTGTCTTTCATCTTTCTTTCGACAATACCCTATAGATTCTCAGTGGGGTTTAGGTCAGCGCATTTGCTGGCCAATCAAGCACAGTGATACTGTGGTTATTAAACCAGTTAGGGTATGTGCACACGTTGCTTTTTTTCCGCGCGGAAAAAAACGCACCCTCTGGCAGAGGGGAGAATAGTAAACAATGCTTTTTGAGAAACAACGCATCGAAAACGCATGCGTTTTTCATGCGTTTTTCATGCGTTTTTCATGCGTTTTTCATGCGTTTTCCATGCGTTTTTTAGGTGCGTTTTTTAAGACTTGTCAGTGTTAATAAAGTTGGTTGAACACAGACCTTTGGAAAAAAAAACCTGTGATGTCATTTCCTTCCCCACATTCTGTTTGGATAAATGGGAGGGCTTGGAATGGAAGGAGCACCATTTGAATTTTGGAAAAGTTGAAATAAACTTTGCGCACCATGTCACATTAGCAGAGCCCCTTGGGTACCTATATGTCAGAAAACCCCCACAAGTTACCCCATTTTGGAATCTGCACCCCTCAAGGATTTTATTCAGGAGTATATTAAGCATTTTGAATCCACAGCTACTTCACCCAAAATGTTGCTGTAGCAACAATATTCTCACTTTTAGGCCCGTTTCACACGTCAGTGAAAAACACTGACGTTTTTCACTGGCGTGTAAAACACGCACATGTCCCTCCGTGTGCCGTGAATCACGGCACACATGGGTTGTCTAAGTGCAATACGGGCTCCGTTCTCCGTGGCCCGTGATTGCACTTAGAGATTAACTCACCTGTGCCCGCTCCCGCTCTCCATGGTGCTGATCGCTCCCGCGGTGCAGCATCCGGCCAGCCTTGACCCCCGCAGCAGCTGCTTCCAGGTCGGCTGTGTCGCACATCATGAATATGCGCGACAATAATGAGCCGGCTCAGAAGCAGCAGGGAGAACGGGCTGCAGAGGACATCGCTGGACGCCGGGTGAGTTAAAATGATTTTTATTTTAAAAGCACGTTTTTTTCTGGCACATGTTTCACGGACCACACCACTGCGTGGTCCGTGGAACATCAGTGATGCCAGAAAAAAATGGACATGTCTCCATGCGGCAATCACGCACACGCGGGTACGCTGCACGGAGACACGTGCAGTGAAAAATCACTGACGTGTGAGCAGACCCATTCATTATAATGGGTCTGCGTATGTCAGTGATTCTGGTACGCTTAAAAAAAAAAGCACAAACGTCCCAGAATCACTGACGTGTGAAAGGGGCCTAAGGCTATGTGGCCATGATCCAGCGACACGGCGTCTAGTACCCAGTGTCAGCCTTCCTGCAGAGATGTGAGTGTTGTCCACGGGAGAACGCAGCTGCCCATGCCCACGATTTGGGTTCAGGCTGCTGTGGAGCTCTATGCTACCTGCAGAATACACTCATCTACGCAGCATAAATTGACATGCTGAGGCTCGGGAAGCTGCGCCACCGGTCGGTTTATGCTGCGGAGAAGAGAAGCACAGTGGGCATGAGATTTCTAAAAATCCTTCCACTGTGCTTCTACTGCACAACGCAGCGTCATGGACGCAGGGAAAACAATCTGCGCCCAAAACGCTGCAAACCCCGATTGTGGGCATCCAGCCTAAAAAGCGTCAATGGAGGTCAAATATATATACAACGTCCCACCCCCCCCTGCATATTCTAAGCTGGCACCTTTAGTACCTTTCATGTGGCACTAAAGGGTGCCTAGCCTAGTTTTTATCACAAAAACAAAAAAAAAATGGCGTGGGGTCCCCCCTATTTTTGATAGCCAGTCAGGGTAAAGCAGACAGCTGTAGCCTGCAAACCACAGCTGGCAGCTTCATCTTGTCTGGTGATCAATTTGGAGGGCTCCCCAGGTTTTTTTTTTTATTTATAAATAAAAATAATAAAAAAAAAACAACATGGGGTCCCCCCAAATTAGATCACCAGCCAAGGTGAAGCTGACAGCTGAGGTCTGGTATTTTCAGGGTGGGAAGAGCCATGGTTATTGGACTCTTCCCAGCCTAAAAATAGCAGGCCACAGCCGCCCCAGAAGTGGCGCATCCATTAGATGCGCCAATCCTGGCGCTTCGCCCCAACTCATCCCGCGCCCTGGTGCGTTGGCTAACGGGGTAATAAATGGGGTTGATACCAGATGTGTAATGTCACCTGGCATCAAGCCCAGCAATTAGTGATGTCACGGCGTCTATCAGACACCCGACATAACTAATTGACAGTAAACAAAAGCAAAAAAAGACAACAAAAAATTTTTTATTAGAAAAAACACTCCCCAAATCATTCCCTTGTTCTCCAATTTAATAAAAATAATGGGTCCGCAGAAATCCATTTGGATGTCCCACGTCGCCTCTGGACCTTCTAGAATATGGGGGGCACGTTCAGGGAACGTATCCCCCATTTTCTAGGAGGGCAGACCTTCCATTTGAGGAGAGTGGGTGCAAAAATCTGCACCCACTCTCCCCGGGTCACAGCTGCAGACTGCCGAGCAGCCAGCACAGCTCACACTGAACACAGTGCTGGCTGTCAGCTGCTCTGCTCATGTGACCGGCCAGCGTGCACTGTGAAGGAGGAGGGGGCCGCGGGGGATCAGCGCTGCGACCGGACAGGTATGTATGACACCGGGGGGAATTGGGGTGAACGGGCAGGGCCTGGGGAACAGTTTTCTGTCGCATGTGTTATTGCACATGCGACAGAAATCATAGGAGCAGGGCGGCCGGTGCGCTGCTGTGCGCGCGGCCATGTTGGATTTTCGGGAGGGGGGTCGGGGGTCGGGGCGGGCACTTTGGCGACACCGGGGGCTTTGCCAGGAAGTGAGGTCAACAGGAAACCTCTTGACCTCACTTCCAGGTAAATGCCTGCGTTCTGGCGTGCCGACAAAGCCCGCGGACCGCAACAAAAAAGCAGGTCCATGCGGTGTAGCTGCGTTCTGACCCCACATCATTGATTTCAATGGGGGAGAGAACGCAGCCACAACGCACAAAAGAAGTGACATGCTGCTTTTCTTTCCGCACCGATTTTTGGCATCCAAAACGCTGCGGAAAGAAACGCAGCGTGTGCACTGATTTTTCAGCTTTCCCATACACTTTGCTGGGAAAGCTGAACGCATGCAATTTGCCACTGAAACTCTGCGGTTTAAAACGCAGCATTTCCGCGGTAAAAAACGCAACGTGTGCACACAGCCTTATTGGTACTTTTGGCAGTGTGGACAGGGGCTAAGTCCTGCTGGAAAATGAAATTTCCATCCCCGAAAAGCTTGTCGGCAGAGGAAAGCATGAAGTGCTCTAACATTTCCTGGTAGACAACTGCGCTGACTTTGGTCTTCATAAAACACAGTGGACATACACCAGCAGATGACATGGTTCCCCAAACAATCAGTGATTGTGGAAACTTTACACTAGACCTCAAGCAGCTTGGATTGTGGCCTCTCCCCTCTTCATCCAGACTCTGGGACCTTGATTTCCAAATAAAGTTCAACATTTACTTTCATCTTAAAACAACACCTTAGACCACTGGGCAACAGTGCAGTTATTTTTCTCCTTGGCCCAGGTAAGACGCTTCTGGCATTATCTGTTGGTCATGAGTGGCTTGACACAAGGAATGCAACATTTGTAGCCCATGTCCTGGATACATCAGTGTGTGGTGGCTCTTGATGCACTGACTCCAGCAGCAGTCCACTCCTTGTGAATTACCCCCAAATTTTTGAATGGCCTTTTCTTAACAATCTTTTCAAGGTTGCGATTATCCCATTGCTTGTGCACCTTTTTCTACAACACTTGCTTGGATGCTTGGATATAGCACTGTGTAAACAGCCAGATTCTTTAGCAGTGACCTTATGTGGCTTACTCTCCTTGTGGAGTGTGTCAATTGTGATGCCCTGGCCAGGCCAGGTAGTCACAGATAGGGCCCTGCATTACACCTTTCCCTCACAGGTAACACACAGCCAACCACAAAACCCTAGTCACCCCCCTCAGGGCTTGATAGACACACCAGGGGGTGGAACCAGGCGGTTGGAAGACGCCCACCGAGGAGTCATAGACAGCCCAGGGCGGGAAAAAGTCAGTTCAGTGAAAGTGGAGGTCAGGCCTGTGTCTGGGCCTGAGACAAACTGACAGGTACCAGGGTAGAAGCCCTGGTGCCTTTGGCTAGGAGGCAGATGGCGGTCTCCATCTGTAGGAGCTGGGAAGACAGCTCGGTGGAACCGAGGTGGACCGGGACAGGGTAGTGGCCCGCCGGAACCGACCCGGGAAACTGACTCGGAAACCGGAGCACAAAGGGGGGTACTCAGACCCTGAAACTAGGCCCAGAAGCTACTGGACTTAGTTAATTAACTGATTGCGGCCAGGACTAGGGGTCCTGTCCCACCAAAAGTCCCGACTGAAGGCAACAGCCTACCGAGGGGGATAAAAGGCCACCACCACAGCTCAGAGATCCCACGGGCCAGCGCTTGGGGGCAAAGGGCTCCTAAGGCGACCACAAGCCGGAAGCGGACTCCTAAAGTTGCAAGCACAGGCAGTCCACCATCTTACACAGGTGCAGGAGAAAGACAGAGACCACCAGCCGGGTGGGGGAACCCGAACGCAGCCGGCTGCGGGCACCAACCACCATCATCTTGGTTTACCAGAGACTAATGTGTTTTCTAATAGTGAGTTCTCCAGCACCCTGCGGTCGCGCATCTCCCTACATCGCCAAACCCCCAACGGGTCCCGGGGCCACCATCCCTGCCCACGGAAGGGTTACCAACTTGCTGAACAACATCTCCCCCGGGTGCCCCATAACTGCAGTGGTGGTGTCCAATATCACCACACATCGTGGGTGGCGTCACGAACTCAGTACGGCTCTGCTCGTACATTTACGTCCCGCATCCACCATCCCATCACTACCCCTTTTAATTTGAAGTGACCGTGAGGCCCCCGGGTCCGGAGACCCTCGAGCCACTCACAGAAGGGCCGGATCCGAGCAGCTCGGCTGCTGAGAGCGTGGCGGTATACCATGACTACCTTCTGGACATCTGACAAGTTAGCAGTTATCCCCATGATTGTGTAGCCTGCTGAACCAGACTAAGGGACCGTTTTAAACACTTTGAAAGCCTTTGAAGGTGTTTTGTGTTAATTATTCTAATTTTCTGAGATAATGACTTTTGAGTTGTCATTGGCTGTAAGCCATAATCATCAATATTAACAGAAATAAACACTTGAAATAGATCACTCTGTTTGTAATGGGTCTATATAATATGTTTCACTTTTTGTATTGTTTTACTGAAATAAATTAAATTTTAGATGAAATTCTAATTTATTGAGAAGCACTTGTAAATCCCTGAGTGGTAAACTAATAAATGTGTCATTTTGGAGAACCTATCTACCACAACAAAAATAAACACATTACCAGCAGAGGGCGGAAGATCCATAATTATATCCATGGAAATGTCCGTCCAAGGTTTGCTAGGGGCACTCAATGGCAGCAGACAACCTGACAGTCAAAAGTGAAATGTTTTAGAACGTGTACAAGTGGCACAAGCATACACAAATAACACCACATCCCAGAGTACCATTTACCCCAGAATCATCATGTTCTCCCAGAACCCTAAGGTGAAGATTCAGAGGGACAAATGACTTGATAGATGGGATCCCAGATGGTGCCTCATCCTGGGCCTCTGCAATCTCAGGTTCAACCTCTGTACTGAGCGCCGACACCACCACTAACTTTTACCAGATGAACACAGGTTCCTCGCAAGGTTCTCCCCTTACTGGAAAACTCATGGACAAGACAAAGTATTAAGGGTGCTTTACACGCTGCGACATCGCTAGCGATCGCGTTAGCGATGTTACACGCCAGATTGCATATACGATTTGCCGAGATCGCACATGTGACCGGCGCTACAAAAAATGACCTATGTGCGATCTCGGCAAATCTTATCTGCGATCTGACGTGTCACATCGCTAACGAGATCGCTAGCGATGTCACAGCGTGTAAAGCACCCTTTAGTCTTCATGGTTTTAGACCCTTAAGAATAAGTTATGAAAAATGTAAACCTATTAAAAAATACTGATCACTGTGCTTGTCTGAGGGCTAGATGTTTTGCCAATTCGCAGTAAAGGAATTTTTCATGGTCCGTAATTACAGTAACTGGATGAATAGCTCCTCAAACACTAATTTGATAGTGAGTAGGTCCCTATTACCAATGTCATAATTACATTCAGCCAGAGATAACTTCTTGGAAAAGGAGGCACATGGATGTAGTTTACCATCACAGGGATTCCAGAGACAATACAGCTCCCACACCCAAATATCACTAATTAATACTGCATGGTGAACAATGAAAAAATAAAAATAAGAACTATTTCTGAACTGCTGTATATTTACTCATTCTGACTCCCAAAATCGGAATAAGGCTTGGCTGACAATTATCTTGGGCTCTCCGCTGAGCTCTTACATTAGGGTTTCCATGTAAATCCCAAAAACTGCAATTCAGACAAAACCCCAGTTGCAGCCACTCACTGTATTGACACAGATGCACACACTTTGGTCACCGTCTGGTCTTTGCTCCTGCCCGGCAATGTCCGATCATTTAGACATCTTTTTAGAGTACAAATGTGGACAACCACAGTTCTGTGCACACCTAAAAGATAAACACCAGCAAACCAACCACCAAATGGAGTCGAAAGTGTCTCCATGTGCCTCATTAGAGCAAGTGGTTCTATTGGGGGATTCGTCTAAATCACATTTTTTTTTGGCCTGAATCACATTTTCAGGGGATTTACATGGAAGCACTCCCATAAATGCTCTGCGCAGAATGCAAAAATATAATCTCATCCTTATGCTGAAAGTGATAATAAAATGTCCTGTACCCCAAAATGTTATCAATACAACACCCAACTTACCAGCCCCCATTCAGGTCCATCATCTGTCATTGTAAATATCAGAAGGGTCTCACTTTACTAGACTCTGGAAAAGCGATATTGTCTCCACCCCCAAATAATATCCAGTGACGTCTATGCTCCCAAATCTATATGCTCTTCTAAGCCCCACTAAATCTAAACAGCAATAAGCTGCCACGTGTGACATTATTGTAGTGGGGAAAGGGCATTTAACATTTTTCAGGGTGTATGTCTCCAGAAGCACAATCTAGGAACTATTTATGGGGGTACTACAATATATGGGGACACAATGTATGGGCACTAAACTAACATATTTGTTATTTTCCACAAAAAGACCATGGCATAGATGCTATAAATAGTCCCTGTAGCCATTGATAATTTTTTGAGAGGTGCAATTCTATAATGGGGTCACTTTTGGTTGTTTTTTTTTGCTGTTCTGGCACCTAAGGGGCTCCGCAAATGTCACCTGCAAACTAGACCAGCAATATCTGGACTCCATAAACCAAACAGCACTCTTCCTGGTCAGCCCTGCCGTGGGGCCAAACTGTAGTTTCTGATGACGTATAGGGCATCACCACGTGCGGGATAAATTGCACAATAAATTGTGGGGTCCAGTGTCATCTTTTATCCCTTCTGTAACTGACAAATTTGCAGCTAATAAAATATTTACATTTTACCACTAACATTTTAGATTTCCATGCCCCAATGTTTCTGTGAGGCACCTGTGAGTTCAAAATACTCGCTACACCCCTAGACGAGTTCCTGACGCAGTGACATTTTCAATATGGGGTCACTTGGGAAGTTTCTGCTGACCTGGCACCTCAGGAGCTCGGACAATGGAGGCAACAATCTGTTCAAATGGATTCTGCATTCTAAAACCAAGCTACGCTCCTTCCCATCTAATCTCGGCAGTGTAGTCAAATAGTAGTGTTCAACCACATATATACTGCTATGTTCTGTAAAAACTGCATAACAAATTGTCGTTTCCATTTTCTCCTGTTACCCTTTAAGTGAGTAAAAATTTTGACGCAAAAGTAAAATCTCAGCTGAAAAACCCTATAGTTTTCATTTTTCAGGCTCAATCTAATCAAATCCTCTTTCCTTTGTGGGATAACAGTACTCACCACACCTATAGATGAATTCATTAGAGGGTTTAGTTTGCCAAATGTTGTCACATGTGGGTGTTTCTACATTTTTGGTAACTCATGCATTCTACAAATACAATACGTAGTACACATTTACCGGTACGTTTCAAAAATCAAGTAGAACTGTGCTGTTTGCTTTCCGAGCACTACCATGTGCCCAAACATTATTTTTTGACCATGTGTTGAGTATCACTGTTTGTTAGAAGCTGCTTAACAAATTATTGGGTCCATTTTCTTCTGTTAATCATTGTCAAGATTTGAAATCTTGTGCTAAAATATCATTTTACCGGAAAAAAAAGTAACAATTATTTTCACATCCCCATTTTAAACCATTCTGTGAAGCAACTATACAGTAGGTTTAAAATGCTCAACACACACATAGATTCCTTTAATGGGTCTAGTTTCCAAAATGTGGTCACTTTGGGGTTTGCTCGCAATCTATTACAGCAAAATTTGCTTACCAAAATGAAAACATTCCTCATTCTGTTTTGAACCCTCTTGTTTGTCCAAACAGAACATTTTGTGTGTATGTGTGGTATCCCTATACTCATAATATGGGTAACAAACTGTGTCATCCACTTTATGGTTGAACCCTTTTAAAAGTGATAAATTTATTTAACATTTTTTTCAAAAAAAAAAAGTTTTCAATAGGAAGACCTAATTTTATCAAATTCTGTGAAATGCCTATGTGATCAAAATGTTCACTATTCCTCTGGAAAAAATACTTGAGGGGTCTAGTTTCCAAAATGGGGTCACTTGTTTGGGGTTTTAGCTCTTTAGGTTTTTTAGGGACTCTGCAAATGCAACTTATTGAATGTAGTTTTCAGTACTTTGAGGGGTGAAGATATTATAATGGTGTCACTTTTAGGTGTTTTCTGTCACCTAGGTCTCTCAAAGTTACTTCAAATGTGATGTGGTCCCTAAAAAAATGGTTTTGTAAATTTTGTTGGAAAAAATTAGAAATTGCTGATAAATTTTAACCCATCTAACTTCCTAACAAAAAAGCTATGCTTCAAAAATGATGCTCATGCATAGTAGACATGTGGCAAATGTTATACAGTATATTAATTACTTTCTGTGGTATAACTCGCAGGTTTAAGGGCATAAAAATTCAAAGTTTCAAAATTGTGAAATTTTCTTATTTTTGCCAATATTTTTTATAATTTCATAAATAATTGCAAATAATATCAAGCAAAGTTTATTTCTAACATGAAGTACAACATGTCATAACAAAACCTTAGAATCACTGGGGTATGTTGATGCGTTCCAGAGTTATTATATCATAAAGTGACGCTGGTCAGATTTGAAAAATGTGGCTCGGTCATTAAAGTAGAAATAGGCTCAGTATTAAGGGGTTGACATTGTGTGGTGTCCTGGACAAGCCAGGGGCCACAGGTAACTACACCACCACACCCTACACCCCGGTTAGGCACATCTAAGCCAGACACAAAACCCTTGTTGCCTCCTCCAGGGGCTGATGTCCACACCAGGGGGTGGAGCCAGGCGGTTGGTCTCCGCCCACCAAGGAGTTCACAGTCCTGGAGGCAGGAAAAGGAAGTTCAGTTAAGCTAGGGAAGTGAAGGAGTGAGGAGTTGAGTTTGGACAGTGAAAGTGGAAGGAGGGAAAGTGAGCAGTAGTGAAGTGGCAAGAGAGCAGACTGAAGTGAGTCCGGGTGTGTGGCCCGGACGGAGCAGCAAGGTTGGCAGACGGTGGTGACCGTCTGCAGGAGTGGCCTATCGGAGTCTGCCGTAAGGACCGTTGACGGGCGGTGGCCCGGCGGTACCGGACCGGTACACAAGGAGAAGCCAGCACCATTGGCAGGGGCTTTTCGGACCCCGGCAAGGCTAGGAGTCGCCGTGAATTTGCCGAATCCGTTAGTGAAGGGGACCCCCTGGGTTTCCAAACAGTCAAGTCCCGACAGAAGGCAACCGTCCAACCGTGAAGGGGAGACACCGCCACCGCCAAAGGCATCCGTTTCCCAGGGCCAGCGCCTGCGGGCAAAAGGGGCTCCTCTGGCCCACATCCAAGTCGGGGAGCCGGTTACCAGTGGGAACCCATCGGAATCAACATAGATCATAGGTGCAGGGAGAGACAGTCATCACTAACCTACGGGGAAGAAACAACCGCAGCCGTCTGGGGAACCCGTCCATCCAGCCGTGTGTTTTACAGAGAACTGTGTCATCGTCTCAGGCTGAGTGAGTACCCCCGTGCCGTGCGGCACAGCGCTGCCCCTGTGACCCTGCACCTCACCAGGCCCCGCAACCCGCCTGCCATCCAGCCCTACTCCATCACCGGGCCCCGGGACAACCATCCCCCTACCCACGGAGGGGAGAAATAACAACAAAGCTGCTCCCAGTCACCGCTCCCGGGATCCCCATCTAGAGCAGCTGTGGTGTCACCAAAATCACCACAACCGTGGGTGGCGTCACGGACAATATCCATAATCAAAATCCCCACAACCAATCATCCCCCCTTTTCACTCACGGGCGAGGAGCGCCGCTCGAGTCCCCGGGATCTGGCCCACCGCTCGAGCCACCACAGAGCAGCAGCCGCAGCAGCAGCGGCGGTCAGACCCGAGCAGTGGGAGAGCGCAGCGTCCCCTCCTCCGCCCGCAACAACTGCAATGTGCAATACAGATGTACTGCATATTTCTCATTAATTTGAAAAGGAGATAAGGTGCAGAACCACTTGTGTTGGGGCTACTCACTCAGCTTGCTTCTCAGGAACACTGTTCATTTAAAAGTCCAAACCGGTTTATTGACAACACATACAAATTGTTCTTGCAAGCCTTACTTTGGCTTCAAAGGGCACAGACACAGTATATAGTCCAGTACATAAGTCCCAGCACAGAGACTTCTCACAGGAGGCCTTGTTACCTCCACATACTGCCCATGTGTCAAACAAAAGACTTCATTTTAACAATATGAGACACACGCATGGCCATGGGTATGCAGATAGCCAGACCCACCCGACTCTCCACCTTTCTGTTAACCTGTCCATATAATGCCTTAATAAGACTTGTGGCCCTACAGGTACCAGGGCAGACATCCAGGTTTACACCATCTATATGATACATTCTGGCCGCCGTGTTACACACCAAACACATGGAGCCTTGTCAATCTGGTTCTGTAAATTGTTTACATTTAGCTACCATATAAAATAGCAACTAAAGAGGAAAATATCCTCCAAAAATTAAGTATTACTTACAGCAAGATGGGCTGCAGTGTGTACATCGCCCAGGCCAAAAACTAATACTCTACCAGGATACAGCTAAAACCCCACTAAAGTGGAAGCATCACAGGTGCAGGAGGAGCAAATCACACACACACTTCCAAAATATGGAGGGGGCGATTGCTGGATGGTAAAACTGCACACTGATGGCTTGCATAGAGCGCTGTTCACACATGCAGATAACACAGTCACAAACCCGCAGCCTATTAGGTGACTCCCATACTATTAGATCAGGCGGGCTCCCAAGCCGTACCCCACCTGAGTATCATGTAGAGTATTAGTTTTGGGCCTGGGCGATGTACACACTGCAGCCCAACTTGCTGTAAGTAATATTTAGCTACCAGAGCAAATAATAGCTGATTAGCTGGGATGCTGGGTATTGAACCGCATCTGATATTGATAACCAATGCTAAAGATAGGTCATCAATATATTAGTCCATTTATTTCATCCATTGTATTCAACGATATTCAATGAATCCTTTAATGCTTGATGTCACATTGATCGGGGTTCTTGGTATTAGCTAAATGTGGTCCAATAAAGCATATCGTAAAAAAAGAAAATCGAAGCATAAGAAACAGTGAAGCAAAACAAAGTGATGGCACAATAGTCATTGCTTTATTTTGCTCCATTCCCAAATGATTGGTTTTGTCTGTCTGCTATATAAGTGCAGAGAAAATGATTTGGTGAGCGTCACAATTTAATTGTTGCTTCTTAACATTAATGAGGCATATGATAAAGGATTGCTTGACATCTAATACAGTAAACTGGTTTGAAGGTTTAGCAATA
Organism: Anomaloglossus baeobatrachus; assembly: GCF_048569485.1. Classification (NCBI taxonomy): domain Eukaryota; kingdom Metazoa; phylum Chordata; class Amphibia; order Anura; family Aromobatidae; genus Anomaloglossus; species Anomaloglossus baeobatrachus. Next base: position 442,882,183 of record NC_134355.1, read on the forward strand.
GTTTTTTGCACACTTTTTTGCTATACAGTATCTGGTCAATACAACAATCTGGAAAATAGTGTACATTGTCTAGTGCAGGGGCCTAAGGCGGGCTTTGCACGCTGCGACATCGGTAACAATGTGTTCCCGTTGCTGCAGCGATAGTCCCGCCCCCGTCGCACGTGCAATATCTAGTGAAAGCTGCCGTAGCGATTATTATCGCTACGGCAATTTCACACGCACATACCTGCCGTGCGATGTCCCTCTGGCCGGCGACCCGCCTCCTTCCTAAGAGGGCGGGTCGTGCGGCGTCACAGCGACGTCACACGGCAGGCGGCCAATTGAAGTGGAGGGGCGGAGATGAGCAGGATGTAAACATCCCGCCCACCTCCGTCCTTCTCATTGCAGCCGGCGGCAGGTAAGGTGAAGTTCCTCGCTCCTGCGGCTTCACACACAGCGATGTGTGCTGCCGCAGGAGCGAGGAACAACATCGCACCTGTCGCTACACCGGCATTATGGAAATGTCGGAGGCTGCAGCGATGATACGATAACAACGCTTTTGCGCTCGTTCATCGTATCAAAAAGGTTTTACACGTTGCGATATCGACTGCGACGCCGGATGTGCGTCACTTTCGATTTGACCCCATCGATATCGCACGTGCAATGTCGCAACGTGCAAAGCCGCCCTAAGGCCTAAACCACACAGCATAAAAATCGGTGCGAGTGGAGTGCGATAAAAAATCGCATTCCACTCGGATCAATATTCGCCTGTGTGTCAGCACCCATGAGCGATTATTTTCTCAGCCCTAATCGGACCAAGAAAACAATCGCAGCATACTGCAAGTGTAATGCGAGACTTTTTCTCTCGCACCCATTCAAGTGTATGGTATGGGGTGAGAGAAAAATCGCACTGCACTCGCGGTACACCGGTGTACCGTGAGTGCAGTGCGAAAATGGTAATAGCCGGCAACGGAGAAGAGAGGGGGATAAATCCCTTCTGCCCCTCCACAGCACCGGCCTGCCCCTCCTCAGTGCCGGCCTGCCCCCCGCAGCTGAGGTCCGCTCACACGGTCAAACCTCAGTCAGTCGCAGGGACACTTGCATGACACTCGGCTCTGCTGTACTGCCTGCGGGAGCTGAGTGTCATGCGAGGGGATCACAGTCATCCCCGTGTGGCCCCAGCCTTATAGTGATGGCACAGTGTATGACATAGGACACCAAAAAAAGAATGCCTGTGTCATACATCGACCCTTTACACCTTGCACTAGATATAGCACATTCAGTTTTACTGGAGAGTCTTTAAAAGTCCAATATTTTGCTGCATATAGTACGATCCTCTACCTTGTCATGTGTAAATTATAATCTTGCAGGGTCAGTTCTAAATTGGCAGAAATGCAAGTGAAAGAACATATAGCTGCAAGGCATTGTCTACAAGATACATATAAAGATGAGTGACCAGAACTAACAATGTTATCAATGGAATACCAAATTATCCATCCACCACTTACAGGGTTTAACCTGTTGACTGTCAGCGCAAATGTTAATATGTCATGCAGACTGTGACATTAAATGTGTTCAAATTTGAATGTATTCCCAGATCACATTGGTGACTGAGACTGGATATGAGCATTGTTATCACAGCTATGCAGCAGCTAATGATAACCGAGCACCAGCTCTATTGTACGGCTGTATAATCTGTCTTTTATTCCTTTCCCCAGTCACAGCAACTGACGCCCCTTATCTGTGCAACACGAGCCTCAATTTCCCCCATCATCTTCAGAAGACAAAGCCAGAGAGGCCTGCCCCTTGTCCCTTGAGAACCATCATTTTCTGAAATGTGGAATAAGTGCGTAAGGGAGAGACAAAAGCAATTTTTAACTAATATAAAAAAAAGAAAAGAAAATCAACTACAATACATCATAGATATTACAGAAGGGGATAAAGTGACAATGAAATGTTAATGGCAAGATATAGGAAAGTTTTTGCTTTGTAGTTTAGACATTTGAAATTAAAATATTTAAGTGCTGAAATGTTTTAAGTACCGGTATCTCTAATTCTTCCTTTAAAGATAGAGATAGATAGATAGATAGATACATACATACATACATACATACATACATACATACATACATTGTAGAGATTCACTCGCTTTCGGGCAACTGATAGAGTTCTTACAGGCCAGGACCCAGATATTGCCTTGTTCCAACAAAAAAATTTACCAGTTCTGTTCAGATTACAAAACTTTATCTAATAGTCCTTCATGAACAATTTTATATATCAGATAGCGGGCACATAACTTCCAGCATGTTTTGGTAGTACAAAGCATCTTTAAACACCTAGGTTATGTCTATTCATTCTAGCACAACACAATCTAACGTCCCAGTCCAGACAACGAAAGCCATTCCTTCCTCCCATTGTTTCGTATCTGATTCTCTTTGTAAAAGAGGGGATGTGGGGGGTTCCACTATGAGAGGAGTCGAGCTAGAGGCTCTCAGAAGTCTAAGGCGACTACCGCCCGAGACAGTCAGCTTCTCTCACAAACTAGTCAGTCTCAGCCCATTTCCTTTGAGCTGTAAGCTACTTGGGGCCCTCCTGCTAAAATACCCTCCTCCAGATACTTCTGTCTGGGGTTACCACATGGAAAGGTCGGTCCCTATTCTTAACCCCTTCATGACCGACAACGTACCAGTACATCCTAAATCATGATGGGGTGATCACCATCAGCTGCTGCAGTGAGCCTGCAGTGATCCCCACACAAGGACTGATTTGAACATTAGACATGTGAGCCTCACAGGTGCGGGTGGATCTGTTAACCCCTTAAATCGCGCTGTCAAAACGTGACAGCGCAATTTAAAGCGCCTCAGCAGGGAGGCACATCATTATCCCGACGCGACCACGGGGAGATGATGGTTGCCATGGTAGCACAGGGTCCTGTGATGACTCCTGTTGCTATCATGATGTAGTTCCTGTTACAGCTTGCAGAGCACTTGCTGTAACAAGAATGGAGCATTTCCCATGATCAGTGTGATGCTGCTGTGATCAGAAGAAATGAATTAGTGATCAGATTATATTTCCTTAGGGGGACTAGTAAAATAACAAAAAAAAGTGAAAAAAAAAAGAAGTTTTAAAAATTTTAAAAAAATAAAAAAACCCTAACAGGTCAAACACCTCCCATTTGCCCCATTGAAAATTAAAGTGTTAAAAAAATAAAAAATATACACATATTTGGTATCGCCAAGTTCAGAAATGCCCAATCTATGAAAATATAAACTCAATTATTCTGATTGGTAAACGGCATAGCGGCAAAAAAATTCCAAATGTCAAATTTATGTTTTTTGGTTGTCGCAAATTTTTGCAAAAAATGCAATAATAGGCGATCAAAATGTAGCATCTGCATAACAATTGTACCAATAAAAACATCACCTAGAGATACAAAAATAAGCCATCAATGAGCCCCATACTGCGATAAATGAGAACACGACGGGTTGTGGAAAATTTTGCAAAAAGTGCACCACTTTTTTTGGACAAACTTCAGAATTTTTTGTAAACACTAGATAAAAGTAAACCTACATGTTTGGTATCAACGAACTCGTACCAACCTGAGGCATCATACTGACATGTCAGTGTTATCATATAGTGAACACGGTGAATAAATACCCCAAAAACAATTGTACACACATTTTTTTTTGCATTTTTTCCGTACATGGATTTTTTTTGCCATTTTACAGTACACTATATGGTAAAAACTTATGGTTTCATTTACAAATACAAATTGTCCTGCAAAAAAAGCCCTCATATGGCAACATTGACGGAAAAAAAAAGTTACGGCTCTCAGAAGAAGGGGAGCAAATAAAAAAAAAAATGTTGAAAAACGAAAAAATCGGGGATTAAGTGGTTAATATTGTCCACTGCTCTGTGTCTCAGTCGGTCCTTCAAAATCACGCCATCTCAATTATTAAACTTTAACTATCTGTGAGCCTTCTCACTGTCTGTTGCAGGGCAGAGTTCAGCTCCATCACAAAACAGTGCACAACATTATACAGGTAAACATTACAACACATGACACAATACTTCCACAATGTGCAAGACATAATACACAATACACTTTACATTACAATAACGCAATTCGTGTCTTCTGGGAAAGGAACCTAACAACAATAAGACCAACTCCTTACATCTGCACAGAATCACAAGTATTCTCACTTTCAGGGTACGGTTCCACTTGCGCATAGCTTCTGATGCGAGAGCATAGGAAGCAATATGCTAATGACCCTCTGCTGCAAGCATCAGCCGAGGGTCATGCGACTGTGATGTAATCTTGTGATCGTATCACAGTTGCTGAGAAGAGGGAGGGAGCACTTTCTCTTTCTCCTCAACAGCCTGTCTCTTAGTATATCGCACTGCGGTAGGATGATATGCAATTGCAGCGCGATGTTTCACACGCTCCCATAGACTTGTATGGGGGTGTGTGAGCCTCAAGACTCAAGTCTCAGAGGTGCTTTCACCTCTACTTTCACGCTACGCTTGGATTGGAGACATAGATACTCTATCCTGGACTTGTCCAAATGCCATCTAACAATATACATATATATATATATATATATATATATATACACACACATATATATATATATATATATATATATATATATATATACAGTGCCTACAAGTAGTATTCAACCCCCCGCAGATTTAGCAGGTTTACACATTCGGAGTTAACTTGGCATTGTGACATTTGGACTGTAGATTAGCCTGGAAGTGTGAAATGCACTGCAGCAAAAAAGAATGTTATTTCTTTTTTTATTTTTTTTTTAAATTGTGAAAAGTTTATTCAAAGGGTCATTTATTATTCAACCCCTCAATCCACCAGAATTCTGTTTGGTTCCCCTAAAGTATTAAGAAGTATTTCAGGCACAAAGAACAATGAGCTTCACATGTTTGGATTAATTATCTTTTTCCAGCCTTTTCTGACTAATTAAGACCCTCCCCAAACTTGTGAACAGCACTCATACTTGGTCAACATGGGAAAGACAAAAGGAGCATTCCAAGGCCATCAGAGACAGACTGGTTCAAGGTTCTCTGGTCTGATGAGACCAAGATCGAGATCTTTGGTGCCAACTACACACGTGACGTTTGGAGACTGGATGGCACTGCATACGACCCCAAGAATACCATCCCTACAGTCAAGCATGGTGGTGGCAGCATCATGCTGTGGGGCTGTTTCTCAGCCAAGGGGCCTGGCCATCTGGTCCGCATCTATGGGAAGATAGATAGCACGGCCTACCTGGAGATTTTGGCCAAGAACCTCCGCTTCTCCATCAAGGATCTTAAGATGGGTCGTCATTTCATCTTTTAACAAGACAACGACCCAAAGCACACAGCCAAGAAAACCAAGGCCTGGTTCAAGAGGGAAAAAATCAAGGTGTTGCAGTGGCCTAGTCAGTCTCGTGACCTTAACCCAATTGAAAACTTGTGGAAGGAGCTCAAGATTAAAGTCCACATGAGACACCCAAAGAACCTAGATAACTTGGAGAAGATCTGCATGGAGGAGTGGGCCAAGATAACTCCAGAGACCTGTGCAGGCCTGATCAGGTCTTATAAAAGACGATTATTAGCTGTAATTGCAAACAAGGGTTATTCCACAAAATATTAAACCTAAGGGTTGAATAATAATTGACCCACACTTTTATGTTGAACATGTATTAAAATTTAACTGAGCAACATAACTTGTTGGTTTGTAAGATTTATGCATCTGTTAATAAATCCTGCTCTTGTTTGAAGTTTGCAGGCTCTAACTTATTTGCATCTTATCAAACCTGCTAAATCTGCAGGGGGTTGAACACTACTTGTAGGCACTGTATATATACAGGGGAAAATAGAAAAATTCACGGTATCACCGTGCTGCACAGAGGTAGTAGCAGTAGGATTATTGTGGTGAATTATTTATTAGAAATACATGCCACTACGCGTTTCGAGGGTACATCCTCCCCCTTCCTCAGGTAGCAATCAAAGACAGACAATTTGGGTTTTATATACACAACCGGAAAAGAAAAGAGAAAAAAATGAAAAAAACACATATTTTCCCCAATCAGGTTGGATCCCCAGCGGGATAGAATCGTTAAAACAATTAATTAATTAAGAGGATGCCCCTGTGCGGGGTATTCACCTCAATCATTAAGATAAAAAACAGTTATATGTACTAATTCATAAAATGTTAAAAACCTTCATAAAATTACTCTAAAATTATTGGTAGATACAAAATATCCTACCCACGTGTAGAAAATTAAATACACAATTACCATATTAGCACTATTGATTGGAATTAATGTAAAAAATATAAATTATATAGAATATATAAAATATGCATATTGCAAAAACCCCATTCACTTCCCATGGTGATTTTCTTATATAGAGGATTCTTTTGGATACTTCGTGGAGTTGAGTAATAAAAGATGGATGAACCGATATATAAAGTATCCTATTGTGTGATTAATCATCTTGAAAAGGACTTTGATTCCCATGGACTGGAATTGCTTGGCTGAATGTAATACATCGGGGTTAGTGGAGGGGATCAATTTTTGTAGAGATTAATTTTTGGAGAGGATTAATTTTCAAGAAAAAAGGGGGGGAAAGAAAAAATGGGATGGGAGTCTCCTTTGTAGTATACACATATATATACACACAACCATGTACATACACATACACGTGTACTCATATGTGAACATAGATTATTGCATACCAATACAGAGTGAAAAAGGATCCATCTGAATAAATTCAGGTGGTTGGCTCATCAATTATGGAACGAGTAAATTAATAGACACCTATCAATTAAGTTGGTTGGTAGAAACAATGGATAAATGAAACAAATTCCGATAAAAAAAAAAAATTATATATAAAAAAATATATGTAATCAAAAAACTATACATTACAAAAATGATATAATTGTAAAAAATGTTATGATGGTCACAGATTCCTGTCCATCAATGTACGACGGACAAGAAATCAGTGAACCCAAATGGTAGAATTAATAATAAATTATAAATATTACAATAAAAATATAAAATCAATACATTGATTTTTGTGATTTTTTTATATATATGTATACAATAGAATAATAATCATGAGTTCCTATCCTTCAATTTATGGTTATGGATAAAATTATTAATGATTTTAATATTACTCCGTACTGGTATTCAACTTCATCACATTTGGCCCTATTTAACTCGCTCCGTCATTATGTTTAGTCCTTCGGGATGTAAGGTGGCTAGTTTAAATATCCAGAAGGACTCCCGTTCCACTAGCTTCCAGTATCTATCTGTGTCATCTGTCATGATTTGTTCAACAATTGTTGTTTTAAATATGTCCCTATCTTTATTGTGTTCGCAAGAGAAATGTTTAGACAGGCTATGGGTAAGTATGCCATTGTGGATATTATATCTGTGACCATTTAACCTGTTGTGTAACATTTGTGTTGTGCGACCTACATATTGCAGGCCGCAGGGACATTCCAACAGGTAAATCACGTAAGAGGTAGTACAAGTAAGGTGTTGTTTTATAAGAAATTCCTCCCCTGTAATATTAGACTTAAATGATTGTATGCCTTGTTCCAGTGTTTTACAACATAAACATCTGGATTGACCACGGCGGTAGTTACCTGTTGGTTTCATGGTGACTGACCCCTTTTGGGATACAGTAGATTTCTCATTGGGTATTTTACTGGGATCAATCATATTTTTTAGATTTCTATTCCTCTGGAACACAACCTTGGGTTTATTGGGTAGGATCCCTGAAAGAATTTTATCACTTTTCAGGATGTACCAATACCTACCCACTAGCTCCTTTATCTTTTTGTATGAATCACTGTAAGTGGTCACTAGGCAGCTCTCATAACCAGTATTTGTGTTGTCCTCCTTCAAAGCCCTATCCTCAATCTTGGTCAGGCATTTATCCTGATCCAATTTGAGGCTTTTCTGGAAGGCGTCAGTCAATATTTTTCCAGGATAACCCTTGCATATGAATCTATTCCGCAATATCTTAGCTTCGGCCCTGAAGGATTTTGCATTGGTACAGTTTTTCCTGATGCGCCAGTATTGGCCATGCGGGATATTTCTCATCCAGGTGGGCAGGTGACTGCTGGAGAACTCTAAATAACTGTTAACATCCACCTTTTTAAAAAAAGTTGAAGTTTCGATGATAGATCTCTCATTGAATTTTATGTTCAGAACTAAAAATTGAATAGAATCCCGGGAACTAGTAGCTGTAAAGCTAAGTCTCCACTCATTTCGATTTAGTGAGATAATAAAGGTTACCGCACTCTCTTCGGACCCTGATCAAATAAAGAAGAGGTCATCTATGAACCGGCGATAAAAGGTCACATTCTCCATAGCTAGGCGGGACTGTGCGATATGAAGAGACTCGAAACACCCCATGTACAGATTGGCATAACTTGGGGCAAATCTAGTCCCCATCGCACAGTTCCTCAGCTGACGATAAGTATTGCCCTCAAAGGTAAAGATGTTATGTTTTAATATAAAGTCAATGGATTGCAAGATAAACTCCCTCTGTAAAGTTGGAAGGGTGCTATCTGCAACCAAAAAGGAATCCACACTCTTCAGCCCTAGTTCATGATCTATATTAGAATAGAGTGCGGATACATCTAGAGTGAAGAAAAGGCAATTGGGGGTTGCAGGGAGTTTCTTTAGAAGACTGATAAGATGAGAGGAGTCTCTGAGATGGGAATCTAGCCGGCCAACGTATTTTTGCAAGAATAAATCAATGTAATGGGATAAGTTGGCCGTGATGGAATTAACCCCAGATATTATCGGTCTACCGGGTGGATTAGTTATGGATTTGTGGATTTTTGGGAGGAAATAGTAATATGGTAAAGAATAGTGTTTGATCTCTGAATATTGCTTCTCTCTCTTATTTAGGATCTTATCATCACTTGCCTTTTTGATCATGGTTTTGTAAAGGTTAAAGTACTCAGAGGATGGGTCATCCTCTAATGCTTCATAATATTTGTTATCCTCCAACTCTTTAGTCCCCTCATTGGTGTACCAATCTCTATCCATCAGCACCACCCCACCCCCTTTGTCCGCACTTTTTATTACCAGATTATGATTGTTTTTGAGAGAGTCTATCGCTAGCCTCTCCTCCCCTGATAAGTTATCCCGTTTGAAGTTGCAGCGGAATTCTCTGATGTCTTTGAGCAATAGCTGATGGAATGTTTCTATATTATTTTCCCTATGGTGGTGGGGATAGAAGTTCTTATTCCCATTGACCTGTACATGTAAAAATATATCCAATGTTTCACCATCAGTATTGGTCTTGGTCGGACCATTCTGTTTAGATAGAATTATAAAATGTCTCTGTAGGGTGAGTTTTCGAACAAACTCACTTATGTCCAAAAAGAGGCGAAACGTGTTAGTGTTACTGGATGGACAAAACGATAGACCCCGCTTTAGCAATGTGGTTTCTCCTTGGTTTAACCAATGACTAGAAAGATTAAAAATTCCTATTTCCTTTTGTTCTGAATTGGTTAGGTCGCTAACTTTTTCAATGGGGTTGGATTTATCCCCATTTCTAATCCCACCTCCCCCTCGGCAGCCTATTCTCTTGTTTTTCTTTTTATTCTGACTTTTGAGGGTATTAGTTGAAAAAACTCAGTGATTTTTTTATCTGTGGTTCCTTGAGAGGTCATGGATAAATGTGGAATCTGCTTAGTAATTTGTACCCCTGGGTTAGTTTGGGTTGGTTCCATAACGGTTTGGTTTAGTTCTCCCTGCACCTGAATGGAACCATCTAGGGAAGAGAGGGATGTAACCCTATTTGTGGATATTGGATCCCCTTGGGAGGTTGAGGGATCAGATATGGTTCGTTCTTGAGTGTCATGAATGGTTAGAATGGAGGAATCCACAATCTCGGGGTCAGGACCAGCCTTGTCTAGTACCAATGTGACTGGTGACTCCTTTGTTGTATTACTGTGGGTAGATATTACAGGTGCAATATGATTCCTTGAGTTATTACTAATAGTTTTATGCTTATTAGAGTTCAAAAATACTCTGGTTAGGACAGGTGTATTTTCCACACCCCCATTGGTCGGCTGGTGAGCCGTGGTTATCCCAGAGGTTCTAGGCAGTAGGATATCCTGGTAAACCCTGGGGGTACGGGCTCTATTTGGTGTAATATTGATTTCTGAATTGCTAAAATTATGATTTCGGAATTTGGACCTGTGTGGCTGACGGGGATCATTCTGTCTAGGGTGATTCCTAAAATTACCCCTTCTCATCCCCACCTCCGAGCCACGGGGAATGTTGTTTTGGGGTGGGATTTTAGAGTAATTTTATGAAGGTTTTTAACATTTTATGAATTAGTACATATAACTGTTTTTTATCTTAATGTTTGAGGTGAATACCCCGCACAGGGGCATCCTCTTAATTAATTAATTGTTTTAACGATTCTATGCCGCTGGGGATCCAACCTGATTGGGGAAAATATGTGTTTTTTTCCTTTTTTTTCTCTTTTCTTTTCCGATTGTGTATATAAAACCCAAATTGTCTGTCTTTGATTGCTACCTGAGGAAGGGGGAGGATGTACCCCCGAAACGCGTAGTGGCATGTATTTCTAATAAATAATTCACCACAATAATCCTACTACTACTACCTCTGTGCAGCGCGGCGATACCGTGAATTTTTCTATTTTCCCTTGTATCTCTATCTCCCTTTGGGAGCTCACGGTGCTGCTGCAGCCAGAAACAGGATCGTACCATCCAATTAACACTATCACTGGGGGCTGGTGACTCACCGCAATCCTGATCACGGGACCGTCCGACCTGGAGGAGGAGCTGCTAGCAGACGCCGGTCCGGTGGCTGCACACGGCACGTGGAATCTCGATCGTGTAAGCAGAATCCTGCGGAGTCAGGAGGACAGGATCCCCGCTGACAAGGAGCGGCAAAACCTGCAATCCCTCTCCAGTACCATCACCAGTGTTGTACCTGCTGTGTGCACCTCACACCACACACAAATTTATATATATATATATGTATGTGTGCGTGTGTATATATATATATATATATACATATATATATATATACAGCAGCTGAAATAAGTATTTAACATGTCGCCAGTTTTCTGAGTAACTGTACTAAGGGTCCTATTGGAATTTTTCACTAGATGTCGGTGACAACCCATGTAATACATAAAGGCAAAGCAATCAAACTATAGAAGTTCAGAAATTAAGTAATGTCTAATAAGAAGAAATTACACAGGGAAGAAATATTGACCATGTGAAGAAAAGAAGTGCAAAAAGCCATGGAAAGTCATGACGCAAACTGAAATCTAGCAGTAATTAGAAAGCAATCCTGACACTTAGAAAAAAATAAAATCAACTAACTCAACTGATGGCCTATAAAAAGTTGTACAAAGACCCAGGCGGAGTCAGAATCAGGTTCAAGGTGTATATTTTGTACCATGGTCTGTTGCAGGTGTTGTATCCCAGGTGATATATTAGTCCATTGTCATTTAACCTATGAGCTAATGTACTGCTCTGCAGGCCAACGCTTCTCATATTTTGCACATCCCACAAATGTAAGACGGTGGCTAGGCCTGTGTGCCCCTGCCCTGAAGACACTGATTGTCATTGAATCATAGTAATGGGAATTGTGTTTATGTATGCAATGCGTTTATGCATAAAGTATAAGTATGGCCAGTTAGTGGTCAGGTTAATTACTGCACCCTGGTAAAGCAAATAGGTTCTTCCTAGTGACAGGAGGGCTTAGGCATTGAACAATTAAGTTCTGTGAGTCACACACAGGAGGAGGAGCCAGCTGCAAGATACAACCTGACTCCATTCTAGTCTAGTAACTTGAGAAGTAGTTAGAAAGCTGTGCTAGTGGATAGTATAGCGAGAAGGAGAAGTGTGCAAGTCCATCAGATACCTAATTATTAATTATTATTATTATTATTATTATTATTATTATTATTATTATTATTATTATTATTATTAATTGGGGCAATATATGGAGTTAATTTCAGCTGTAATTTGTATAAAATCACAGCTGCCATCAAGCCCTGGCTTGGTAATGGATAGGCGTTTATGAGACCCCCTCCATTACCAACTATGTAGGTTAAAAAAAAAACAACACAAACACACAAAAATACTTTATTTTAAATAATAAAAACACCCTCTTTAAACAATTTATTAACCCCAAAAACAGACCCGCAGGTCTGACATAATCCTCACGACTTCCCAGGAAAAACGATCACTGCGATTGATTGCAGTTATTTATTGCAAAGAGTGTGTAACCAAATATTAAGTTGAAGGTACCAACAATTTTGCCCTGTCCACTTTTGGAGTTTTGTGCGAAATTATTTCCAATTCGTCTTTTTTTTCTCTGTTTGTTTTGTTGATGTTCCAGTACACAAAGGAAATAAATATTACAAAACATATGTTATTTCAATAATTTTTCTGGGAGAAATACTTCATTTTCTGGAAAAATTTCAAGGGTGCCAACACTTTTGGCCAAGACTGTATATATACGGTGCCTTCCAAAAGTATTGGCACCCCTGCAATTCTGTCAGATAGTACTCAGTTTCTTCTTGAAAATGATTGCAATCACAAATTCTTTGGTATTATTAAATTCATTTATTTTGCTTGCAATGAAAAAACACAAAAGAGAATGAAACAAAAATCAAATCATTGATCATTTCATTGGCACCCTTAGCCTAATACTTGGTTGCACAACCTTTAGCCAAAATAACTGCGAACAACCGCTTCTGGTAACCATCAATGAGTTTCTTACAATGCTCTCCTGGAATTTTAGACCATTCTTCTTTGGCAAACTGCTCCAAGTCCCTGAGATTTGAAGGGTGCCTTCTCCAAACTGCCATTTTGAGATCTCTCCACAGGTGTTCTATGGGATTCAGGTCTGGACTCATTGCTGGCCACTTTAGTAGTCTCCAGTGCTTTCTCTCAAACCATTTTCTAGTGCTTTTTGAAGTGTGCTTTGGGTCATTGTCCTGCTGGAAGACCCATGACCTCTGAGGGAGACCCAGCTTTCTCACACTGGGCCTTACATTTTGCTGCAAAATTTGTTGGTAGTCTTCAGACTTCATAATGCCATTCACACGGTCAAGCAGTCCAGTGCCAGAGGCAGCAAAGCAACCCCAAAACATCAGGGAACCTCCACCATGTTTGACTGTAGGGACCGTGTTCTTTTCTTTGAATGCCTTTTTTTTTTCCTGTAAACTCTGTGTTGATGGCTTTTCCCAAAAAGCTCTACTTTTGTCTCATCTGACCAGAGAACATTCTTCTAAAATGTTTTAAGCTTTCTCAGGTAAGTTTTGGCAAACTCCAGCCTGGTTTTTTTATGTTTCGGGGTAAGAAGTGGGGTCTTCCTGGGTATCCTACCATACAGTCCCTTTTCATTCAGACGCCGACGGATAGTACGGGTTGACACTGTTGTACCCTCGGACTGCAGGGCAGATTGAACTTATTTGGATGTTAGTCGATGTTCTTTATCCACCATCCGCACAATCTTGCGTTGAAATCTCTCGTCAATTTTTCTTTTCCTTCCACATCTAGGGAGGTTAGCCACAGTTCCATGGGCTTTAAACTTCTTGATGACACTGTGCACCGTAGACACAGGAACTTTCAGGTCTTTGGAGATGAGTAGCCTTGAGATTGCTCATGCTTCCTTCCAATTTGGATTCTTAAGTCCTCAGACAGTTCTTTGGTCTTCTTTCTTTTCTCCATGCTCAATGTGGTACACACAAGAACATAGGACAGAGGTTGAGTCAACTTTAATCCATGTCAACTGGCTGCAAGTGGGATTTAGTTATTGCCAACACCTGTTAGGTGCCACAGGTGTGTTACAGGTGCTGTTAATTACACAAATTAAAGAAGCATCATATGATTTTTCAAACAGTGCCAGTACTTTTGTCCACCCCCTTTTTTATGTTTGGTGTGGAATTATATCCAATTTGGCTTTCTGACAATTTTTTTTAATTTTTTTTCATTGAAGACAAATTAAATGAGATAATAATACCAAAGAATTTGTGATTGCAATCATTTTCAAGAAGAAACTGAGTATTCTCTGAGAGAATTGCAGGGGTGCCAATACTTTTGGCCAGTACCGTAGTATGAAAGTGTTTGAATTATAGTAAATGCAGATAGAAAAATCCTTCTATACTGAGAAAGTACAGTGCATGTTAAACATATTATTTTCTGCAGATTGACCATACCTTTCAGATAGGGAAATAGAACAGTTTTAGCATTATGAAGATAATACATAGACAATATATAAACAGGCAGACACAAACACAGTCTAGAACGACACTGTATGAGCTAGGAGAGAAGAGACATGCCCATTTCACTAGACAGTATTATTTTTGTGCTGTGAAGTGTGACAATCTAGAATCTAGTCTATATTCACAGATAATATGCTGTATGTCAATATGAAAAAACTAAAGGGATCCATCCTTTAAGGAATTGATACATTAAGTGTTTGTATATTATCTTGAGTTAATACCTCTACTGTGATATTTGCATAATGTTTGTTACATTAAAGGGTTTAAAACCTTTTTAATACAATCCACTCCATGACTGTATACCTCAGGCTCCTTCACAGTTTGAAAACACAGATTAAATTAAGCATACTCTAGTGTATAAACATTCTGATGCTCTTCTTCAGAATTAGCGTAGATCCGAGATTGTAATTAACATATTACCATCCAGGCCACTGCTGCTTGGCAGCCCATCTACCAATGATGCCAATTTATCATAGCAGCCCAGACTGTTTCACTTTAGCTCCAAAGTGACTGTATTGCCTCAAGCTTCAGCCATCATTTTATTATAACGTGGAATAATACTTGAAATGTAAAATTCCACACCTCCAGCTCCAGGATTTCTTTTTTAACGTAGCTTCATAGCTCATTTTGCCTTCAGAATTGGACCAATATAGAATGGTATACGATGCATTCTTCAACATCTCAAAAACCATTCTGGACCATGCTGATTATACAGCAGTTTAAAATAAACTAAGAAAATTAAATGCTACCGCTCTGATTTTTTTATATTTGAAATGCTGTTTGCAAACATTAACAAGAGCAAATGTCATACAAACGCTTCTAACGTGTACAGACTGGCTGGAAATTAATATCAGGCTATAGAAGGCATATTAAGCCATGGCCAAAAGTGTGGAATTGCTCCAGAAAATGAAGTATTTCTCCTAGAAAATTATTGCAATTACACATGTTTTGTTATACACATGTTTCCTTCCTTCGTGTGTATTGGAACAACAAAAAAAACTGAGAAAAAAAAAGGAAATTGGAAATAATTTCACACAAACTTCAAAAATGGGCCAGACAAAATTGTTGGCACCTTCAACTTAATATTTGGTTACACACAGGGGTGGGATTCAAATTTTTAACAACAGGTTCTCTGTAAACCCCGCCCATTTGAAAACCACACCCATTCTGTAACCACACCCATTATGTTAGCCACACCCATTTTAACGCACTTTCCTCAACCAAAAATACAAGTAATTTAAAGTATAATCTCTTTCCTCTTCTTCCCCTCCTATACCGTCACTCTCCTGTCCAGCACCAGTTGTTCCAGTCACTGTCAGTCATATTGTATTAAAAGATTTTTCTACAGTTTTTAAAAATTATTACTAAAGGAAATTGGAATGGGCGACCTTCCTCATACAGATCCCATCCCGTGTGGCTCCTTTCCCCTACAGATCCAATCCCATGTGGTCTCTCCCCCCTACAGATCCCATCCCATTATGGCCTCTTTCCCCAGCAGATCCCATCCCATTATGGCCTTTTTCCCCAGCAGATCCTATCCCATTATGGCCTCTTTTCCCCTGCAGATCCCATTATGGCCTCTTTCCCCCTGCAGATCCCATCCCATTATGGCCTCTTTCCCCCTGCAGATCCCATCCCATTATGGCCTCTTTCCCTCCTGCAGATCTCATCCCATTATGGCCCCTTTCCCCCTGCAGATCCCATCCCATTATGGCCTCTTTTCCCCTGCAGATCCCATCCCATTATATCTCCTTTCCCCCTGCAGATACCATCCTATTATGGCCCCTTTCCCCCAGCAGATCTCATTCCATTATGGCCCCTTTCCCCCTGCAGATACCATCCCATTATGGCCCCTTTCTCCCTGCAGATACCATCCCATTATGGCCCCTTTCTCCATGCAAATACCACCCTATTATGGCCTCCTCTCCCCATATAGCCACATATAGCTCCCATGTTATGTGGCTCCTCTCCACATATAGCTGCCATCTTATGCGGCCCCTCTCCCTGCATCTTCGGCTCACTGCGCGCTTACCTGCTCCAAGCAGCGGCAGCCTCCCCTGTGTCTCCCGTCCTCCTCCGCAGAACTCTGCAGACTGATGCTGACAGACGACATGTAGGGGGAGCTACCTCCTCTCACTGCCGTCACCTGTCTGCAACATCATCGTGTTGCTGCATGCTGGGTCAGGGAGCAGACAGGCTGCACTGAACCAGGAAGTGCGACGTGGAGGTATGGGGATTCATTTGTGCTAGTGTCTTAAAGAGACACTAGCACAAATTAATACAGGGAACCGGATCACCAGAGCTGTTTCTTGGCGATTCTGGGAACCGGCTGCTATTTTAACACTAGAACTACTGAGGTAGTCATTTTGACTACTTTGCACCATGTATTTCTATATAGGTGTCACGAGTCCAGTAGTTCTAGTGTTAACAACCGCTTCTCCAGAACTGGACAAACCAGCTGAATCCCACCCCTGGTTACACACCCTTTGGAATAAATAACAATCAATTGCTTCCTATAACCATTATTAAGCTTCTTACACCTCTCAACTGGAATTTCGACCCATTCTTCTTTTGCAAACTGCTGCAGGTCTCTCATATTTGGAGGGTGCCTTCTCCCAGCAGCAATTTTAGGATATCTCTACAGGAGTTCAATGGAATTTATATCCAGACTTATTGCTTCCACTTCAGAACTCTCCACCGTTTTGCTTCCATCCATTTCTGGGTGTTTCTTGAAGTATGTCTGGGGTCGTTGTCCTGCTAGAAGACCCACGACCTATGATGCAAACCCAGCTTTCTGACACTGGGCACTACATTGCAACCAAAAGCTATCAACTGTCCCATGGATAAATAATTGCTTGGTGAACCTTTAACCCTGTAGTGACCAAGCTAATTTTGACCTTAATGACCTGACTAAATTTTAGAAATCTGACCAGGATCACTTTATGTGGTAGTAACTCTGCAATGCTGCAATAAATCTCAGTGATTCTGAATTTTTTTGTGACACATTGTAATTTATGTCAGTGGTAAATTTAGGTTGATTTCTTTTCCATTTCTTTGTGAAAATTATCAATTTTCATCTTTCAATTTTTATATCCTTAACCTCATAACGACGGCCGTACGACTTAAAGCGGCGGCAAAACAGGGTACTTATTCTGTTCCGCCGCTTTAAAGCGGCGGGCCGAAAACACCCTGTAGCGCCCCCCAGCAACCAAAAATCTCAGGGGTTTCAGCTACCGGGGGTAGCTGAGACCCCCCAGATTATGAATTGGGGTGATTTTTCTGGACCCCGATAATGCGATTGCCGGTATACACCGTATACCGCCGATAACATTAAAAAAAAATAAGTGGCTGGTAAAATTGATTTATTTCTCATCTGACGTGATCAAATATGTCAGATGAGAAATAAATATGAGCCCTTAGTGCCCCCAAGGCCCCCGGTACCGGAGAAATCCATCCAACACCCCCCCCCGGAAAATCCAAGATGGCGCCGACGCGCGCTGAAAAGTGCCGCCGCCGGCTCTGCATTCATTTCCCTCCGATCTGAAATGATCAAACATTTCAGATCGGAGGGAAATGTCCTCCCCCTGAGCCCTCCTCCGGTACACCGGAGCTCTCTGGTCCCCGGAGCCCCCTCCGGTTCTTCAGAGCCCCCCCTCTGAAGCATGCAAGAAGGCGCCGACGCGCGCTGAAAACTGCCGCCGCCGACTCTGCATTCATTTCCCTCCGGTCTGAAATGATCAAACATTTCAGATCGGAGGGAAATGTCCTCCCCCTGAGCCCTCCTCCAGTACACCGAAGGTCTCTGGTTCCCCGGAGCCCCCTCCGGGGGACCAGAGAGAGGGATCTGAGAACCTGAGTTCTCACCACCGTTCCCAGTCTCTCTCCCACCCGATCTGGGATCCCCCGTTCCCCTAATCCCCTCCCCTGTACTTCAATAAAAAAAAATCACCGATCCCCCGGTCCCTCGCGTCCCCCCACGGCCACCCTTCTTCTCTTCTCCGGGAAAATGGCGGGCGCATGCGCAGTGTGCTTGGCATAATCTGCCTCCTGCACCCGGCAACGAAAAAAAAAAAATCTGATTGGCTGTTTAGATTTGAATACTGTGATAGATCCTATCACAGTAGTCAAATTGCCAATATTTGATAAATATGGCAGCATTTAGGTCTGCCTTTCTCCTCTCTCCCTTGTAGTTGATCTGGGAGAGAAGAGAGAGAGACTACGTGCTGCCATATAGAGAGAAAAAGTTATAAATTCACTAAAATCATCATAATCAATTCCCAATTTTTATGATCACCCCCCTGTGATCATCCCCCCCCTCCATTCCGTCATCCCTCGCTGCGTCATTCCCATAATATTTTTTTTTCTAATCTTTATAAAAAAATTTAGGGTTTATGTATAAAAAAAAAAAAAAAAAATACTAGTGTTAGGTTTAGGTTTATTTTTTGTTAGCCAGGGATAAAAACAAAAACGACGGCCCGCAGAATGTTTACGGCAGAGCAAGCGTACTCACTGCTTGCCTCCGGCAGTTCTGGGTCAGAGACCGACTCGGCCTCAGAAAGGGAGTTTTTGGATAGCGGTGATGATTCGGCTTCCTCCACGGGGTCCCACACCCTGCCAGTCGCCACTGCTGAAGCGTCAGGGGCAGGACCTAGTTCTGCAGTCCCCCATGCTCTCTGGTACCCCGACCCGTCCTTTACCCCACAACTTCCCCCTTTCATAGGAGACCCTGGCATCAAAATAAATGTCACCAATTTTGCCCCACTGTATTTTTTCCAAATTTTTGTTACCCAACAAGTACTTGAGCTCATCACCCACCACACCAACTTATACGCCCGCCAATATATTGCCCAAAAGCCAACATCTGTCCATTCCCGTTCCTGGATCCCCACAAGTGTCCCGGAAATCAAAAATTTTTTAGGCATTACCCCCAACATGGGAATAGTGAAAAAACCCAGTATCCACTCCTACAGGGCAACCAAATCTGTCCACGCCACCCCTGTATTTGCAGCCATAATGTCCCGATTCCGATACGAGACCCTACTGAGATTCTTCCATTTTAGTGATAATTCCCAAGTCCCCCCAAGACCTGACCCCAATTATGACCGCCTTAATAAATTGAAACCCCTAATATCCCTCCTGAAAGAGTCCTTCCTAACTTCCTACAGCCCAGAGGAGAATGTTTCGGTTGACGAGTCCCTAATGAGTTACAAGGGCCGTCTCTCATTCCGTCAGTTTATTCCCTCCAAAAGAGCCAAGTATGGCATAAAATTATACAAAGTGTGCGAAAGCACCAGTGGGTACACATGTAACTTTATAATTTATGAGGGTAGGGACCGCCAAATAAGCCCACCCAACTGTCCCCAGACAATTGGCGTCCCAGGAAAAATTGTCTGGGAGCTAATGTCCCCATTTCTTGGTAAAGGTTACCATGTGTACACCGACAATTACCACACCAGTATCCCCCTATACCAATCCCTCCTTGCTGCAAATACAGGGGCCTGTGGGACAATAAGGAAAAACCGTGTTGGTTTGCCGGCACAGTTAGGGTCCAGACGTCTAGAGAGGGGGGCGACATTCGCACTGGCAAGTAAAAACTGCTTGCCGTAAAGTGGAATGACCGCAAGGACGTCTACATGCTCACCACCCTGCATGAGGACACCACTGTGTCGGTCAGAGAGAGGGGAGCCACCAGGGACAAACAAAAACCCTTCTGTGTGACACAATACAATAGGTTTACGGGTGGCGTGGACCTGTCTGACCAGGTACTCCAACCATACCTGGTAAAGCGGAAAACAAGGGCCTGGTACAAAAAGGTAGCAATCTACCTGATACAGATTGCTACCTACAACAGTTTTGTACTGTATAAAAAATCACAAGGGGCCCTCACATTTCTGCAATACCAGGAAAAAATTATTGAGTCCCTCATGGGACCAGAGGCAGCCTTCGAGTCAGAGAATGCCCGGAGACTAACAGAACGGCATTTTATGCGTCTCGTGCCTCCTACTCCCACCCAAAACCGTCCTAAAAAAGGTGCCGGGTCTGTAGCAAGCAGGGTAGGAGAAGCAACTCTAGATATTACTGTCCCATGTGCCCTTCCCAGCCAGGACTTTGTGTTACCCCCTGATTCGAGATCTACCACACATCTCATAATTATTAGACGTCATACACTATTCCCAAATTGTGTGGTAGGGTTTTTCTTTCACAACGTTTATATTTCCTGTGTAGTGAGCCCCTGTGTTACTTGTCAAATAAAATTGACTATTTTCATCAGTAAAAGACATTTTACCCCATTTCACAAATAATTCTAGGACTTGATCACTCACATACCGAAGGGTTATGCACACAAATTCTCGTCATATGCCCACGTCTGCGTACTCCAGAATGTGGACCCCGCAAATGTTCTTGAAGCATCTGATCATCTGACAAATAATTCCAAGATTTGATCACTCACAAAGTATTAGCACCAATCATCTTAGTCTGACTGCTATTACAACTATGTCTTGGTGATCCGGGCATGATCATTTTATTGAAGGATCTGAACCTGTTCTGTAATTTTACACCTTGGGCTTTACTGCATGGTTCTTGCCGAACCTCCTGTACTGGACAATACTTTTATAACCCTGTAGGGGACTGGTTGTTTTGTGCATATAGCGGTTCCGACCTTGGCGGGTTGGAGCCTGTTATGGTGTACCACGTCGACTGGCACAATTGTCCCTCATATAGGGATTGATGGTGCTAAACAGACGTTGTACGACCAGTCTCTGAAAAATTAACGTGTCGCTCTAGCCCTCCTGGTGTTCCTTCATCTCTGGAACAAGCACAAGTCTGCCATACAGTTGGCGGTATTTTCCTCTACATTTTGCCCTTCACTCCAAGATAAAATGTACAAAAAATTCCATTTATGTGGGTTTTCAGTTGTTCTAAAAACACATAGGCTCTGCAAATCTAATAATCCAAAATTTGAAAAGTGCACCTTCCCTTCCAAGTCCTGCAGTTTGCCCAAACAGATGTTTTTGACTACATGTTGGGTATCGCTGCACTCGTAAGGGTAACAAACTGAGCGGTCCACTTTTTGGTGTTACCTCTTGTAAAAGTGGAAAATCTTGTACTAAAGCATCACTTTTGTGAAAAAGAAGAACATTTTCAATATGACAAACTATTGTTATAAAATTCTGTGAAGTACATGTGGGTTCAAAATGCACACTATACCCCTAGATAAAATCCTTGAGGGGTATAGATTCCAGAATGGGGTCAGTTGTGGGGGGGCTCCACTGTTAAGCCACCTCAGGGGGTCTCCAAACGCAACATGGCGTTCGCTAATGATTCCTGCCAATTTTGCAGTCAAATGGCGCTAGTTTCATTCCGAGCCCTGCCGTGCACCCAGACAGTTAATTTCCACCACATATGATGTATCGGCAAACTCAGGAGAAATTGCACATACATTTTATGCTGATTTTTTTCCTGTTACCCTTGTGAAAAAAAAGCTATTTGGTTGAAATAACAATTTTGTGGTAAAATTTTATTTTTTTATTTTCATGGCTCAACGTTATAAAATTCTGTGAAGCACCTGGGGGTTCAGGGTACTCACCAAACATCAAAATAAATTCCTTTTGGGGGTTCTAGTTTCCAAAATGGCATCACTTGTGAGGGGTTTCTGCTGTTTAGGTATCTTAGCGGACCTGTAAATGCAACATGGTGCCCGCAATCTATTTCAGCCAAATTTGCTTTCCAAAATTCAAATATTGCTCCTTCTGTTCCAAGCCCTCCCATTTGTCCAAACAGAGGTTTCTTACCACATGTGGGGTACCACCGCACTCATAAGGAAGTGGATAACAAACATTGGGGTCCAATTTTTGGAATTACCTCTTGAAAAAGTGAGAAAATTAATGCTAAAGCAACATTTTTGAGAAAAAAATGAAAATTTTCAATATGACAACGTAACGTTATCAAAATCTGTGAAGTACCTGTGGGTCCAAAATGCTCACTATACCCCTAGATAGAAGCCTTGAGGGATCTAGTTTCCAGAATGGAATCACTTGTGAGGGGTTTCTGCTGTTTAGGTACCTTAGCGGACCTGTAAATGCAACATGGTGCCGGCAATCTATTTCAGCCAAATTTGCTTTCCAAAAATCAAATATTGCTCCTTCTATTCCAAGCCCTCCCATTTGTCCAAACAGAGGTTTCTGACCACATGTGGGGTATCGGGGCGCTCATAAGGAAGTGGGTAACAAGTTTTGGGGTCCATTTTGTTGTGTTATTTCTTATAAAAGTGATTACATTTGGGGTAGAGCAACATTTTTAGGTAAAATTTTATTTTTTGCTTTTTTAATTCCATATTGCTTTAGTTCCTGTGAAGCACCTAAAGGGTTAATAAACTTCTTCAATGTGGTTTAGAGTACCTTGAGGGGTGCAGTTTTTAGAATGGGGTCACTATTGAGTATTTTCTGTCACCTCGGCCTCTCAAAATCACTTCAAATGTGATGTGGTCCCTAAAAAAAAGGTTTTGAAAATTTTGATGTAAAAATGAGAAATTGCTGATGAACTTTGAACCCTTCTAACTTCCTAACAAAAAATTTTTTTTTTTACAAAATTGTGCTGATGTAAACTAAACATGTGGAAAATGTTATTTGTTAAGTATTTTGTTTCACAGAACTTTCTGGTTTAACGGTAAAAAAAATAAAAAGTTGAAAATTTCAAATTTTTCCAAAATTTTGCCAAAATTCATTTTTTTTCACAAATAAACGCAAAAAATATTGTCCTAAATTTGGTACTAACATGAAGTCCAATATGTGATGAAAAAACAATCTCAGAATTACTGGGATCCGTTGAAGCGTTCTAGAGTTATAACCTCATGAAGGGACACTGGTCAAAATTGCAAAATTTGGTCTGGTCATTAAGGTGAAAATTAGCTCCATCACTAAGCGGTTAAACAGTTAGTCATGTTGCACAATATAATTCATAAATATCAATTCTCAAATGTCTACTTTACATCTGCAGTATAAGCTGTTGAATAAAAAAGAGCGCATAGTGTCTTATCTGGTGGCAAAGAGGAAACAAAGATAGTTGGTATGCTTACCTGGTATAAGTAATAATGCACATGAAAAGTAGGGCTGCTGCAGATTTTAGAGCAAAGTAGATAAGAATGATGAGTAGTGATGAGCGAGTATGCTTGTTACTACTCGGTACTCGCAAGAGTATCACTGTACTCGGGCTACTCGGCGGGTACCGAGTAATTTCGCGATACTCGTGCTGTACTCGTGGTCTTCATCCCTGCATGTTGGCGCTCTTTTGAGAGCCAGCCCTCATGCAGGGATTGGCTGGCAGACCACTGCAATGCCACAGCCCTGTTAGTTGTGGAATTGCAGTGATTGGCACAGCGTGACCAAGCCTTTATACCGGCGGGCGTGCTGTGCTCTGCACACAGCCATATCATATTCCCTGCTTTCCCCGCCCACAGGCGCCTATGATTGGTTGCAGTGAGACACGCCCCCACGCTGAGTGACAGGTGTCTCACTGTACCCAATCACAGCAGCCGGTGGGCGTGTATATACTGTGCAGTAAAATAAATAAATAAATAATTAAAAAAAACGGCGTGCGGTCCCCCCAATTTTAATACCAGCCAGATAAAGCCATACGGCTGAAGGCTGGTATTCTCAGGATGGGGAGCTCCAAGTTATGGGGAGCCCCCCAGCCTAACAATATCAGTCAGCAGCCGCCCAGAATTTCCGCATACTTTATATGCGACAGTTCTGGGACTGTACCCGGCTCTTCCCGATTTACCCTAGTGCGTTGGCAAATCGGGGTAATAAGGAGTTAATGGCAGCCCATAGCTGCCACTAAATCCTAGATTAATCATGTCAGGCGTCTCCCCGAGATTCCTTCCATGATTAATCTGTAAATTACAGTTAAAAAACACACACACCCGAAAAATCCTTTATTAGAAATAAAAAACAATAACAAAGTCCCTCATCACCAATTTATTAACCCCGACAAAGCCCTCCATGTCCGGCGTAATCCACGGACCTCCAGCGTCGCGTCCAGCTCTGCTGCATGGAGGTGACAGGAGCAGCAGAATACACCGCCGCTCCGGTTAGTGGCAGCTATGGGCTGCCATTAACTCCTTATTACGCCGTTTTTTTTAAATTATTTAATTATTTATTTCACTGCACAGTATACACACACCCACCGGCTGCTGTGTTTGGGTGCAGTGAGACACCTGTCACTCAGCATGGGGGCGTGTCTCACTGCAACCAATCATAGGCGCCGGTGGGCGGGGTAAGCAGGGAATACGAGATTGTTTGTTGGCTTTTTCAAAAGAGGAAAAGCCGCCGGAGTTTAGTGAACAGCTGTGCAGCGCCGCGGCAGTGATCGGGGAACGGTAAGTAAGAGAGAGGGGGGAGACTAACCGACAGACTGTGAGAGGGGGACAGACAAGACAGAGAGAGACAGACAGAGCGAGACCGACCGACGGGAGATAGAATGAAAAAAAAAATGACCTGCTAGTAAAAAGCACAAAACGTGCGTTTTGGACATCGGAGTGCCACACAATGTTTTACGTAAAATCTTTCATGTATTAATCTCAAAAAGTAACATACACCAGCTCTATCTCCCTATTGGGTATGTGCCCTGAACATTTCCGCCATGAAAATTCATTTTGGTGTCATTTTGGAAGGTTTTCTGGTGAGTCCGTAAAAATGGCGTAAAACTCGGACAAAATTGTTCACAGCTGTGACTTTTGAGTGATAAATGCTTCAAGGGGTCTTCCCCATGCTGTTGCCATGTCATTCGAGCACTCCTCTGAGACTTTTATGACATTTTTAGGGTTTCTACATGCTGCCGGGGGTCATTTCAGAAAAATACTCGGGTCTCCCATAGGAAAACATTGGGCTCGGTGCTCGGGCCGAGTACACGAGTATCTTGGGATGCTCGGCCCGAGCCTCGAGCACCCAAGCTTTTTAGTACTTGCTCATCACTAATGATGAGTAATAAATTGATTATTTTTGTGCTGCCCCTCTGATGTAATATAGATGAAGATAAGTCCACAATCAAGAGAGCTATTGGCAACTGCGGTTTATTCCAACGGGTTTCAAAGCCTACTCCGGATTTTCCATCGGGAAAAGACTAGGGATGAGCGAACATGCTTGGTGTCGCAAGCGGAGGGACGCGCTCGCCACGCTAGGGTCCAGGGCTTCTGCTGCTGCTGCTCGGTAGCTCGAGCGGTGGGCCGGACCCAGGGACTCGAGCAGCACTCCTCACCCGTGAGTGAAAAGGGGGTGGTTTGTTTGGGGAGATAGTTCGTGACGCCACCCATGGGAGGAGGTGATGATGGCACCACCGCCGCTGGTGATGGGGATCCCGGGAGCGATGGTAGGGAGCAGCTAGGGTGTTGTCCCCGCCGTGGGTAGGGGTTGGTTTTCCTGGGGCCCGGATATGATGCGGGGAGGCTGGATAGCTGGGATGCAGGGTTGCAGGGGCAGCGCGGCACGGTGCCGGATGGCACTGTTGTACTCACTCAGACAGAAAGTCACAAAGTCTCTGGTAAACCAAACGGCTGGATGGACTGGTCCCGCAGCCGGCTGCAGTGTTTTTCCCCTGACCCCGGGTTGGTATTGTGAGTCCTTTCCTGCACCTTCTTGTACGCTCCTCCTGTGCTCCGGTTTCCAGCTGGCTCCTCGGTTCGGTACCGGACGGGCCACCACCCTGTCCCGGCTACCTATGGTTCCACCAAGACTGTCTTCCCGGCTCCTGCAGACGGCCACTACCATCTGCCTGACTGGCTACACAAGGGCCCTAGGCTCCAACCTAGGCCCCAGTCTGCGTCTGCCTCTCTGCACACCTCCTCTCTCTTCCTCTGCCTGGACTTGTCTGAACTTGTTTTCTGCCTCAGGCCAGCTAGACTCCTCGGTGGGTGTGCCCACCTGGTGTGTCTGTCCGAACCCGAGGGAAGAAATCAGGTCTCACTGGGAATCACTGCTGTGAACTGCTGGGGGTGGGGGTGTGTGTGTGTTGTTACTTGTGACCCCTGGCTAGTCCAGGGCATCACATTCCCCCTTGGTGAAATGCAGACCTTCCGCGGGCTGCCCGTCCATCACCTGTTTTATTTTTCAAACTGCAAAAAGATAAAACAAGCATATTTAGAAATCTTCCCTTAACGGGAGGCACATGACTTCAACTTTAAACTGTTCTGCCACCCCCACCTGCGGTGCAGACGGCCCCCTCTGGAACTTGAGGACATTCAGCAGGGGTGACAGTCCATAAAACAGTCAACTTTTTAACTTGCGGGTAGCTGTCCATGTTCCGCTACCGTCGCTGCTGCTGCCGACACTCCTAGTACGGGGCACGGGTCCCGCGCTCTGCCTCCTGCTCAGGAGCCAGGCCCACTCAGATGCCCTCGGCGCTGGCTACAACCTGCCTCGCTAACTGCCGAGGGCCCCATCGCTCAGTGGCCTGCTCCTCCTCCCTGCAGGTGCACTCCGGCTGCTCCACAGCCGGGATGGGGTACCTGGGAGCGGCTGGCGCCGCATCTGGGGCAGACTTCCGGTCGGGTGTCGCCTCTGCTGTGGCCGGGCGGACTGCTGGGGCCGACGTCATCACCGTTGCAGCCGGGCGGACTGCCGGAGCCGACGTCATCACCGTTGCGGCTACTGCTTCCAGGAACCGGATGTGTAGCAGAGTCCTGGCGTCCCTGCTCTTTATACCTTCGGTTACATCAGGTACACCTGCACCCGCCCCCCCTTGGTTCTTTCTAGCACTTCCTTCTTCAGGGGGCGGGGCTTCACTTTCGCTCCTTCCCTGCTCGGGGAAGACGCTCGAGCGGGAAATATTCGCCCCAAAGATGGCGGAACTTCAAATTTTTCGGCCGGACGCCGCCGGCAGGGACTGCAAGGCGCACTTCTACCGGTAGGTAGACTGGTTCTATCCTGTTTGTGACGCCAAGTTGTCGCGGGCGGAGGGACGCGCTCGCCACGCTAGGGTCCGGGGCTTCTGCTGCTGCTGCTCGGTGGCTCTAGCGGTGGGCCGGACCCGGGGACTCGAGCAGCGCTCCTCACCCGTGAGTGAAAAGGGGGTGGTTTGTTTGGGGAGATAGTTCGTGACGCCACCCATGGGACGTGGTGATGATGGCACCACCGCTGCTGGTGACGGGGATCCCGGGAGCGATGGTAGGGAGCAGCTAGGGTGTTGTTCTCGCCGTGGGTAGGGGTTGGTTTTCCCAGGGCCCGGAGATGATGCGGGGAAGCTGGATAGCTGGGATGCAGGGTTGCAGGGGCAGCGCGGCACGGTGCCGGATGGCACTGTTGTACTCACTCAGACAGAAAGTCACAAAGTCTCTGGTAAACCAAACGGCTGGATGGACGGGTCCCGCAGCCGGCTGCAGTGTTTTTCCCCTGACCCCGGGTTGGTATTGTGAGTCCTTTCCTGCACCTTCTTGTACGCTCCTCCTGTGCTCCGGTTTCCAGCTGGCTCCCCGGTTCGGTACCAGACGGGCCACCACCCTGTCCCGGCTACCTATGGTTCCACCAAGACTGTCTTCCCGACTCCTGCAGACGGCCACTACCGTCTGCCTGACTGGCTACACGAGGGCCCTAGGCTCCAACCTAGGCCCCAGTCTGCATCTGCCTCTCTGCACACCTCCTCTCTCTTCCTCTGCCTGGACTTGACTGAACTTGTTTTCTGCGTCAGGCCAGCTAGACTCCTCGGTGGGCATGCCTATCTGCCTGACTCCGCCCACCTGGTGTGTCTGTCTGAAACCGAGGGAAGAAATCAGGCCTCACTGGGGATGACTGCTGTGAACTGCTGGGGGTGGGGGTGTGTGTGTGTTCTTACTTGTGACCCCTGGCTAGTCCAGGGCGTCACACTTGGCACTGCTCAGTACTCAATCGAGCATTACTGTGCTTGAGATTCTCGATATTCGATCAATTATTTTGCTGCTCAGGCATCATGCTTGAGTCCCCTCCCTGCATGTTTCCCAGCTTTTTATTAGCCAGCAAACAAGCAGGGATTGCTTTCCAAAGATGATAATACCATAGCCATCTTGGCTGTTGGCATTACTTTGATTGGTCGGCCACATAATGGCATCAGGTCTATATAAGATCCACAGATGCCATGTTTGCTGCACTCTACCCAGAAATAGTGTAGGGACTAGGGAGAGTGAGTTATAGCGTGACAGTATCTACTGGTTCAACAGTAAACAAACAGTCCTTTTCAAGGCTGATTGAAAGATATTCTATTCTTTAATAATACTGCTGTTATTCTGCATTTAGTGTAGGGCAAGTTTTTGAAGTAGGGATAGTGTATTACAGACAATTAGAGAGGGATTGTAGCCTTACAGATCTGCTGCTGATACCTAAAAAAAAAAATCTATTCTTTAATTATACTGCTCTTAGCTGCATTTAGTGTAGGGTAAGCTTCTGTGTGGCGCCCTGAACAAGCCAGGTCATCACAGAACAAAACCAACACACCCCAAACTCCCGGTCAGGCACACCAAAGTCAGACAAAAACCCTTGTTGCCTTCCTCCAGGGGCTGATGTTCACACCAGGGGGTGGGCCAGGCGGTTGGTCCCGCCCACCGAGAAGTTCACAGTCCTGGAGGCGGGAAAAGCAGAGAGATGGAGTTTTGAAGTGAAAGTGAGAGGAGTGAAGTGGCAGTTGAGGAGCCTAAAGTTGGTCCGGGTGTGTGGCCCGGACGGATCAGCAAGGTTGGCAGACGGTGGTGACCGTCTGCAGGAGAGACTTATTGGAGCCTAGCCGTAAGGACCGTGGACGGGCGGTGGCCCGGCGGTACCGGACCGGTACGCAAAGAGAAGCCAGCACCATCCGGCAGGGGCTTACGGACCCCGGCAAGGCTAGGAGTCGCCGTGAATTTGCCAAGTCCGTTAGTGAAGGGAACCTCCTGGGTTTCCCAGCAGCCAAGTCCCGACAGAAGGCAACAGTCCAACCGAGAGAGGGAAACACAGTCACCGCCAAGGCTAAAGATCCCAGGGCCAGAGCCTGCGGGCAAAAAGGGCTCCTTCAGCAACCTTCAAGCTGGGGAGCGGGTTACCGGTGGGAACCCATTGGAACCGTTACACTACACAGGTGCAGGGAAAGGCAGTCACCATCAACCTGCCGGGAGGAGAAACACCGCAGCCATCTGTGGGACCCGTCCATCCAGCCGTTTGTTTTACCGGAGACTCTGTGTACATCATTGGCTGAGTGAGTACCACCGTGCCGTGCGGCAAAGCGCTGCCCCCGCAACCCTGCACCTCACCAGGCCCCGTAACCCGCCTGGCATCCATTCCTACCCCCTCTCCGGGCCCCGGGACAACCAACCCCCTACCCACGGAGGGGAGAACTAACATCCAGGCTGCTCCCTGTCATCGCTCCCGGGATCCCCGTCCAGAGCAGCGGTGGTGTCACCAATCTCATCACAACCGTGGGTGGCGTCACAGACAATATCAAATCCCCACAATCAATCCCCCCCCCTTTTCACTCACTGGCGAGGAACGCCGCTCGAGTCCCCGGGATCCGGCCCACGCTCGAGCCACCACCGAGCAGCAGCCGGACCCGAGCAGTGGGAGAGTGTAGCGTCCCCTCCTCCGCCCGCGACAACTTGGCGTCATGAACAGGATCTTACCGCTCTGCCGTCTGGTAGAGGTGCGCCTTGTGTCTGCCGGAGGTGTCCGGCCGAAAATTTGGAGAAGCCGCCATCTTGGGCGCGGAAAAATTCCCGCTCAAGCGTCTCCTCAAGCAGTGGAGGCGCGAAGGCCAAAACCCCGCCCCTGTAGAGGAGGAGCAGGAAAGAGACTAAGGGTGACTGATGGCGTCTGGCCGCATGTAGCTCGCGGTTATACGAGCAGGGACGCCGGGACCCCACGATCGGCTGAGCCCTGCAAAGGATGTGTGCCCCACCCAGCTATGCGGAGGCTACCGAGCCAGTGCCTGGAACAGCGGCGTGGCTGAGGGCCTGCACGGCAGGGATCTGCCGACATTCCCGAAGTCAGATATGCATACTGATGGAACAGTGGACCACGGAGGTGGAGGAGGTAGCTGCAGTCGCCCAGGTGTATGGAATGGAAGCAATGATGGAGGAGCTGGTGAGTGACCCACGCCCCTGTGTCCCCGAGGGACTGGCCATTGCGGCTGAGGGACCCAGTCTACCCCTGGCTCCCATACCGCCTCTGTCTTCCTTGCCCGTGCACCGTGCTGCACCTGGTCCGTCTGGCGTACACCCCTTCGTGGTAGTGGCCGAGAGAGTGGCGAGTCCAGAGGCTACGGCAGCTGGTGGCGACCCGCCTGGCACAGGGATGGATGATAGCGACTCCGGACCGGACACAGAGCCTGTTTCCGAGGAAGACGAAGGGGTCATTGCCCTGTGTGACATGGAGGCCACTTACATCCCCCGGAGCGGAAATAATGGGTACCGTGCGGCGCTTCCCTGTCACGCCTGCTATGCGCTTGAGGGGCTGATTCCTGTGTTCCTCCACCCAGGGCTGGCTGAGGATGATGAAAGCGAGCAGTGAAGCCGGCGGTCCTCCACCTAAAAATTGTCCCCGTTGGGACCACCAGTATTGTGTGTTCAAAGTACCATTTGAAAGTGTTAACCGATGATAAGAAGAGTGATCAACCGAAGTTTACCTGATTGAAACCTGATTGAACCGGTCGTTGCCGGCAGCTGTTGTCCCCGTGGGGACTGTTTACATGTATGTGTAGAAACTACTACGGACAAGTCCGAGAACTGGCAGGGCAACCACGAACTTGTGGTTTGTAAATAAAAATGTTTTTTCTATGGCTTTACCATTGCCGCCTCCGGAGAGGCTGATTTGGAGGATGGGCCTGGAGGGAAGT
The DNA here is from genome assembly GCF_048569485.1 of Anomaloglossus baeobatrachus. Classification (NCBI taxonomy): domain Eukaryota; kingdom Metazoa; phylum Chordata; class Amphibia; order Anura; family Aromobatidae; genus Anomaloglossus; species Anomaloglossus baeobatrachus. Next base: position 442,913,293 of record NC_134355.1, read on the forward strand.
GATGGCCCAGGCCCGCCACTACCGCAACCGGTGGCGATCCTCCTGGGGTTTCAGGGGTTCCCCATGGACGTGGGTCCCCTGAAAAGGACAGAACCCGCTCGGGTAACCTGTGCTGGACTGGGGTCAAGGGGTGCTGCCCATTTGCTTAGGGGCAGCATCAGAGCCAGGTTGCTTGGGTGGGAGAGAGCGGAAGCCGAAACCGTTTAGTAACGTTTAAGAATATGCCTCCCGATGTGGGAAGAAGTTAATATACTTGTAACCTGTTTTACCGTTTATCTTTTCAGTTGTGAAAATAAAACCGGTGATGGACAGGCAGCCCGCGGACGGTCTGCATTTTACTAAGGGGGAATGTGGTGCCCTGGACAAGCCAGGTTGTCACAGAACAACACCAACACACCCCACACTCCCAGTCAGGCACACCAAAGTCAGACAAAAACCCTTGTTGCCTTCCTCCAGGGGCTGATGTTCACACCAGGGGGTGGGCCAGGCGGTTGGTCCCGCCCACTGAGGACTTCACAGTCCTGGAGGCGGGAAAAGCAGAGAGATGGAGTTTTGAAGTGAAAGTGAGAGGAGTGAAGTGGCAGTTGAGGAGCCTAAAGTTGGTCCGGGTGTGTGGCCCGGACGGATCAGCAAGGTTGGCAGACGGTGGTGACCGTCTGCAGGAGAGGCTTATTGGAGCCTAGCCGAAAGGACCGTGGACAGGCGGTGGCCCGGCGGTACCGGACCGGTAAGCAAAGAGAAGCCAGCACCAACCGGCAGGGGCTTACGGACCCCGGCAAGGCTAGGAGTCGCCGTGAATTTGCCAAATCCGTTAGCGAAGGGAACCTCCTGGGTTTCCCAGCAGCCAAGTCCCGACAGAAGGCAACAGTCCAACCGAGAGAGGGAAACACAGTCACCGCCAAGGCTAAAGTTCCCAGGGCCAGAGCCTGCGGGTAAAAAGGGCTCCTTCAGCAACCTTCAAGCTGGGGAGCGGGTTACCGGTGGGAACCCATTGGAACCGTTACATTACACAGGTGCAGGGAAAGGCAGTCACCATCAACCTGCCGGGAGGAGAAACACCGCAGCCGTCTGTGGGACCTGTCCATCCAGCCGTTTGTTTTACCGGAGACTCTGTGTACATCATTGGCTGAGTGAGTACCACCGTGCTGTGCGGCACAGCGCTGCCCCCGCAACCCTGCACCTCACCAGGCCCCGTAACCCGCCTGGCATCCATCCCTACCCCCTCACCGGGCCCCGGGACAACCAACCCCTACCCACAGAGGGGAGAACTAACATCCAGGCTGCTCCCTGTCATCGCTCCCGGGATCCCCGTCCAGAGCAGCGGTGGTGTCACCAATCTCACCACAACCGTGGGTGGTGTCACAGACAATATCAAATCCCCACAATCAATCCCCCCCCTTTTCACTCACTGGCGAGGAACGCCGCTCAAGTCCCCGGGATCCGGCCCACCGCTCGAGCCACCACCGAGCAGCAGCAGCAGCCGGACCCGAGCAGTGGGAGAGCGTAGCGTCCCCTCCTCCGCCCGCGACAACTTGGCGTCATGAACAGGATCTTACCGCTCTGCCGTCTGGTAGAGGTGCGCCTTGTGTCTGCTGGAGGTGTCCGGCCGAAAATTTGGAGAAGCCGCCATCTTGGGCGCGAAAAATTCCCGCTCAAGCGTCTCCTCAAGCAGTGGAGGCGTGAAGGCCAAAACCCCGCCCCTGTAGAGGAGGAGCAGGAAAGAGACTAAGGGTGACTGATGGCGTCTGGCCGCATGTAGCTCGCGGTTATACGAGCAGGGACGCCGGGACCCCACGATCGGCTGAGCCCTGCAAAGGATGTCTGCCCCACCCAGCTATGCGGAGGCTACCGAGCCAGTGCCTGGAACAGCGGCGTGGCTGAGGGCCTGCACGGCAGGGATCTGCCGGCACTACCGAAATCAGATATGCATACTGATGGAACAGTGGACCACGGAGGTGGAGGAGGTAGCTGCAGTCGCCCAGGTGTATGGAATGGAAGCAATGATGGAGGAGCTGGTGAGTGACCCACGCCCCTGTGTCCCCGAGGGACTGGCCATTGCGGCTGAGGGACCCGGTCTACCCCTGGCTCCCATACCGCCTCTGTCTTCCTTGCCCGTGCACCGTGCTGCGCCTGGTCCGTCTGGCGTACACCCCTTCGTGGTAGTGGCCGAGAGAGTGGCGAGTCCAGAGGCTACGGCAGCTGGTGGCGACCCGCCTGGCACAGGGACGGATGATAGCGACTCCGGACCGGACACAGAGCCTGTTTCCGAGGAAGACGAAGGGGTCATTGCCCTGTGTGACATGGAGGCCACTTACATCCCCTGGAGCGGAAATAATGGGTACCGTGCGGCGCTTCCCTGTCACGCCTGCTATGCGCTTGAGGGGCTGATTCCCGTGTTCCTCCACCCAGGGCTGGCTGAGGATGATGAAAGCGAGCAGTGAAGCCGGCGGTCCTCCGCCTAAAAATTGTCCCCGTTGGGACCACCAGTATTGTGTGTTGAAAGTACCATTTGAAAGTGTTAACCGATGATAAGAAGAGTGATCAACCGAAGTTTACCTGATTGAAACCTGATTGAACCGGTCGTTGCCGGCAGCTGTTGTCCCCGTGGGGACTGTTTACATGTATGTGTAGAAACTACTACGGACAAGTCCGAGAACTGGCAGGGCAACCACGAACTTGTGGTTTGTAAATAAAAATGTTTTTTCTATGGCTTTACCGTTGCCGCCTCCGGAGAGGCTGATTTGGAGGATGGGCCTGGAGGGAAGTGATGGCCCAGGCCCGCCACTACCGCAACCGGTGGCGATCCTCCTGGGGTTTCAGGGGTTCCCCATGGACGTGGGTCCCCTGAAAAGGACAGAACCCGCTCGGGTAACCTGTGCTGGACTGGGGTCAAGGGGTGCTGCCCATTTGCTTAGGGGCAGCATCAGAGCCAGGTTGCTTGGGTGGGAGAGAGCGGAAGCCGAAACCGTTTAGTAACGTTTAAGAATATGCCTCCCGATGTGGGAAGAAGTTAATATACTTGTAACCTGTTTTACCGTTTATCTTTTCAGTTGTGAAAATAAAACCGGTGATGGACAGGCAGCCCGCGGACGGTCTGCATTTTACTAAGGGGGAATGTGGCGCCCTGGACAAGCCAGGTCGTCACAGAACAAAACCAACACACCCCACACTCCCAGTCAGGCACACCAAAGTCAGACAAAAACCCTTGTTGCCTTCCTCCAGGGGCTGATGTTCACACCAGGGGGTGGGCCAGGCGGTTGGTCCCGCCCACTGAGGACTTCACAGTCCTGGAGGCGGGAAAAGCAGAGAGATGGAGTTTTGAAGTGAAAGTGAGAGGAGTGAAGTGGCAGTTGAGGAGCCTAAAGTTGGTCCGGGTGTGTGGCCCGGACGGATCAGCAAGGTTGGCAGACGGTGGTGACCGTCTGCAGGAGAGGCTTATTGGAGCCTAGCCGTAAGGACCGTGGACAGGCGGTGGCCCGGCGGTACCGGACCGGTAAGCAAAGAGAAGCCAGCACCAACCGGCAGGGGCTTACGGACCCCGGCAAGGCTAGGAGTCGCCGTGAATTTGCCAAATTCGTTAGCGAAGGGAACCTCCTGGGTTTCCCAGCAGCCAAGTCCTGACAGAAGGCAACAGTCCAACCGAGAGAGGGAAACACAGTCACCGCCAAGGCTAAAGTTCCCAGGGCCAGAGCCTGCGGGCAAAAAGGGCTCCTTCAGCAACCTTCAAGCTGGGGAGCGGGTTACCGGTAGGAACCCATTGGAACCGTTACATTACACAGGTGCAGGGAAAGGCAGTCACCATCAACCTGCCGGGAGGAGAAACACCGCAGCCGTCTGTGGGACCCGTCCATCCAGCCGTTTGTTTTACCGGAGACTCTGTGTACATCATTGGCTGAGTGAGTACCACCGTGCCGTGCGGCACAGCGCTGCCCCCGCAACCCTGCACCTCACCAGGCCCCGTAACCCGCCTGGCATCCATCCCTACCCCCTCACCGGGCCCCGGGACAACCAACCCCCCACCCCCAAAAAATGGAAGAACTAACATCCAGGCTGCTCCCTGTCATCGCTCCCGGGATCCCCGTCCAGAGCAGCGGTGGTGTCACCAATCTCACCACAACCGTGGGTGGCGTGACGGACAATATCAAATCCCCACAATCAATCCCCCCCTTTTCACTCACGGGCAAGGAACGCCGCTCGAGTCCCCGGGAACCGGCCCACCGCTCGAGCCACCACCGAGCAGCAGCAGCAGCCGGACCCAAGCAGTGGGAGAGCGTAGCGTCCCCTCTTACGCCCGCGACATCTGCAGTAGGAGTAGTCCATTACAGGCATATAGGCAGGCATTCAAGCTTTACAGACTGTGCTGTTGATACCTAAAAAATGTAATCTCTAATAATACCATTCATAGCTGCATTTAGTGTAGGGGAAGCTAGTGGAATAAAAATTGTGTAATACAAGCCTGTAAGCAGTGATTCTAGCCTTACAGACTGTGCTGTTGATACCTCAAAAATTTAATTTATTCTCAAATAATACCACTTAGCTGTATTTAGTGTAGGGCAAGCTTCAGGACTAGGGGTATTGTATTAGGCCTATAGGCGTGGATTCATATCTTACATAGCATGCTGCTGCTAGCTAAGTAATATATTCTATTCTCTAATAATACTGCTCTTAGTTTGCAATTGGTATTTGTTGAAATTCTGGAGTATGGATCGTGTATTAAAGACCTATAAATAGGGATTCAAGCCTTACAGAGTATGTTGCTGCTCGCTAAAAATATATTCTATTCTCTAATAATACTGCTCTTAGCTGTGTACTAGAGATGAGCAGTGTTAGAATCGAAATGCTCGCCAATTTCAACTTCGAGTTGCTTTGGGCGATATTCGAGTCGGTCGACGAACTCGAATGATTTGCTTCACGTTCGACCGTTCAAGTTACCGTTCGATAACTGTTCGATCCCCAAAAGCATAGCTAGTTACCAGCTGGCTTTTCACTGTAATACTGTCAGTCACTGTTAATAATGATATTATCAAAATTCAGCGTATAGTATGCGGGAGGGGGATGGGGTTTAGATCAGTGTTGCTGAGTGCTGAAAGAATGGTGATCGCCATTTTTTTTTCCTAAACACGCGTACAGTGGGGTGTGCCAGGCTGTCTGCCAATCACAGACACACACACAGCAAAGTGGATTTTTGCCAGACAAGCAAAGGCATGTTTCATTGGCTGTGCATGTCACATATCCTTGCCCTAAAAGACCCGTCCATTTTCCCCATCGCCGCCATTATCTCAGTGCTGCGGTTGTTTGTCAGTCAAAGCTCCTGCTGCTGCTTTGGGCGCTATACACTTATACAGTGAAATCTACACATTGGTTAGGGATTTGGACTACTTGTACTTTCAGCCCTTTTCAGCGCTAGATTAGAGCAGTTCATAGTCATTTTTGCTAGGCAGTTCTGTGCCAGTGCTGTGCAAGGGTTTTTCACCGCATCTGCCTAAATCAGCTCTGCAAAACAAAACAATCACTGATCTCGGGGAGACCAGCTAGAGAAAACACTGCCGGCAGCCAACGAGGGTGCTCAACACAGTGAAATCCTAGGTGCATTGTCCCCTGGGAAATATGCAAATCAAAAAAGTCCGTGGAGCTTCTGTTAGGGGTCTCGACACAGAAACTAGCCATATATCCCTCCCGGAAGGACATAGCAAAGGAGTGGCTCTTTTTAGGAGACCACCATATTAAGTGGCCTTTTTAGTCAGTGTTTTCTCTAGCTGATCTCCCCGAGATCAGTGATTGTTTTGTTTTGTTGGTCTACTAGGCATTGCTCCCACCTGGCCAGAATCCTACTCCACACTGATGAGGGGCAATACCCCGAAACAGCTGTCTGTGGATGGATACCTGGGCTTGGTATTCCCCTTGTCATATCTTTAAACTTGTCAAAGAGTTGGATATTGACTAAAAGTCCCACTTAATATGGTGGTTATGGTGGTCTCCTAAAAAGAGCCACTCCTTGGCTAGGTCCTTCCCGGAGGGATATCTGGCCAGTTTCTGTGTCGAGACTCCTAACAGAGGCTCCACGGACTTTTTTGATTTGCATAAATCAGCTCTGGCAATTCCTTGGACCATAGTATCAGCGTGTGTGATAATCAGTGACGTACCACTGCTTTCCACAAAGATAGTCCAGTTCTCCACTTCTGCTGGACAATTTTTAACTGCAAAAAGTGCAGGCAATTGTTTGGGGCATAGTATCAGCGTGTGTAATACTTCGTGACGTACCACTGCTTTCCACAAACATAGCCCACTGCTCCATTTCTGCTAGACAATTTGTAACTGCAAAAAGTGCAGGCAATTGTTTGGGGCATAGTATCAGCGTGTGTAATAGTCAGTGACCTACCACTGCAGTCAAGACAGCTACCCCACCATTCCATTTCTGCTAGCTAATTTTTAACTGCAGGTAGTCCAGGCAATTCTTTGGGGCATAGTGTCAGCGTGTGTGATAGTCAGTGACGTACCACTGCTGTCAAGAAAGCTACCCCACCTCTCTATTTCTACTAGCCAATTTTTTACTACAAAAAGTGCAGGCAATTCTATGGGGCATAGTATCAGTGTGTGTGATACTTCATGATATACCACTGCTTTCCACAAACATAGGCCACTGCACCTTTTCTGCTAGACAATTTGTAACTGAAAAAAGTTCATGCTAATCCTTGGGGCATAGTATGAGCGTGTGTGATAGTCAGTGATGTACCACTGCTTTCCACAAAGATAGCCCAGGTCTCCATTTCTCGTAGACAATTTGTAACTGCAAAAAGTGCAGGCAATTGTTTGGGGCATAGTATCAGAGTGTGTGATAGTCAATGACCTACTACTGCTATCAAGAAAGCTACCCCACCTCTCCATTTCTACTAGCCAATTTTTAACTGCAGGTAGCCCAGGCAATTCTTTGGGGCATAGTATCAGTGTGTGTGATAGTGAGTGACGTACCACTGCTGTCAAGAAAGCTACCCCACCTCTCCATTTCTACTAGCCAATTTTTTACTGCAAAAAGTGCAGGCAATTCCTTGGGGCATAGTATCAGCGTGTGTGATACTCAGAGACGTACCACTGTTTTCCACAAACATAGCCCACTTCTCCATTTCTGCTAGACAATTTGTAACTGCAAAAAGTGAAGGCTATTCCTTAGGGCATAGCATCATCGTGTGTGATAGTCAGTGGTGTACCACTGCTTTCCACAAAGATAGCCCAGTTCTCCATTTCTGGTAGAACATTTTTAACTGCAGGTAGTCCAGGCAATTCTTTGGGACATAGTATCAGTGTGTGTGATAGTGACGTACCACTGCTGTCAAGAAAGCTACGCCACCTCTCCATCTATAGTAGCCAATTTGTAACTGCAGCTAGTGCAGCCAATCTGTGAGGAAGGTGCAGGCGTAGATATAATGTTGCCTTCATCCAAACATGGTGCTCTAGATGTCTGAGAGAGCTCAACACCAGCAGCTGTTTACACCTCCAAAACGACTGACGACCTGCCAATCACACTGTCTGTTGTGGGTAAAGAGGTGGAAGGTCTGCGTCCAAAAGCATTTGTGACTGCTGTCCCCACAGTTACAGAGGATGAAGAGCATTCAGATGCACTTGATGGGGCAGACGGTGTTTGCCCTGCCCCGCTAGGCCGCATTGTAGCACAGTGAGCTTTCCACTGCGACTTATGCTTCATTTAAAGTCGTGTACAGGGTGGGCTCCCCAGTATACAGAAAAACCACGCACCAGTAAAAGGACGATAGGCAGTTGGGTTGATAAATGATTATTTAACTTTACCAAAATAAACAATAAAAAACATGCATAAAACAGAAAGAATAGAACAATCTATTCACAAGGCCAAAAGCCTACACCCCTATGCTGCACCATTCATAATGGCGATTTATACCCCCTTCTCACCAACCTTTGCCTAACTAAGGGACTGTCTAAACAGTTGCCTAATACCTGGTAATGCCTCTGGGTAGCAGGATTAATTGTCTGTGTGTCTGTGCGAACACGACCTACCAGGGGCACAGCACAAGAGCTTACAACTTATCTACCTAAACATAGACAAAACCCATTAACCCCCCTAAATACCCTTGTTAGCTGAAGCCTCACAGATAAGGCAGATGATAAAAGTGGTAAGGCAAACCACACAGCTCAGCAACACAGTCCTGGAAATCTTGTAAAGCAACAGTCAATGCAAACATGTGTCACTGTCCCTTTAAGTTTTTAATTGTAACTGACCAACTGACAGAGCAGAGCCAGCAAGTCTTATTGTCTATATAGTTGGACTAAGCAGAACAGATATGTGTTTTGTTACCAAAACAAAGTGTTGCGTGCACGCAGTCCTGGGCCGAGCCTATCGTACCCGGGTCCAGCTGCCATAAATATGGACTTGAAGATCCTCTCACGGTAATCAGTATAGCCAGCAACTGAAGAATGGCGGTCTCCGGCACAGGATGCTGCTCACACGCGTTACGGTTAGAGATGAGCGAACCTCTAGAGGCCCGAGTTCGGTTCGTCAAACGGAGGCCGCGTTCGAGTTCGGTTCGGCGAGCCGTTCGACGAACCTCTCGAACTGCATTGAAACCAATGGGAGGCAATCACAAACATATAAAATCACATTATAAATGTACACATACAGTTAATAAACATTGCCATAACCCTTACCTGTCCCTGCAATGCGTCCTGCACTCTGTCTCCCGCCGCTTTTCCTTGCAATAATTGCTGCGTCCTCCCGGTAACCAGCACCAGCATAGGACCTATCGTGACATCAAAATAGCCATGTGACCAGTCACGTGTTTATTATCTCATTGGCTACAGACTGGTCACATGGCTTTGACGTCATGCTAGGACCTGTCAGTACATCTCTCCAGTACGCGGTGATCGTTTGTGTATCTCCGTGTACCGGCGAGATGCTCTGGCACATGGTCGACTCCCCGTTCTGCTTCTCCGTTCCGTTATTCACCGGCTGCCACAGCCGGTCAATAACGGAGATCACCGTTGCTTTAGCAACGTGCCTGTCAGTGGTGACATCACCGCTTACAGGCAGCAGCTTCTGGTCACTCACGGAGTGAAAAGACTGCACGGGAACAGCAGCGTCTTCTTCCCATGCAGCGCTGCTCATGTAGCAGAGCTGCATGGGTTGAAGGAGAAAGAAGACAGAAGACCAGGATCGTGGAGGGATAAGAGGGTGTAATAAACATGGAGTCTCTAAGTGTGTCTGTGTATTTATTTCTATTAAAGTATTTTTTCTCTGTGTGGTGTCTTTTTTTTTAACCCTTTATTGGAGATTCTTAATGGCTGGGTCAAACTTGCCTGACATTAAGAATCTCTGACTTAATACTAGCTAGTAAAACAAAGCTAGTATTAACTCATAATTACCCAGCAAGCCACCCGGCTTCAGGGCTGTTGTAAGAGTTGGATACAGCGCCAAATGATGGCGCTTCTATGAAAGCGCCATTTTCTGGGGCAGCTGCGGATTGCAATTCACAGCAGAGGGGCCCAGAAAGCCTCGGGCTAACTTGTGCTGCGGATTCCAATCCCCAGCTGCCTAGTTGTACCTGGCTGGACACAAAAATGGGGCGAAGCTCATGTCGATTTTTTTTTTAATTATTTCATGAAATTCAGGAAATAATTAAAAAAAAGGGCTTCCCTATTTGTTTTGTTCCCAAACGGGTACAAATAGGCAGCTGGGGGTTGGGGGCAGCCCGTAAGTGCCTGCTGTACCTGGCTAGCATACAAAAATATGGCGAAGCTCATGTCATTTCTTTGGTGGGCAAAAAACTCCTGCATACAGTCCTGGATGGAGTATGCTGAGCCTCGCAGTTCTGCAGCTGCTGTCTGCTCTCCTGCATACACTAGTGAATGGAGCATGCTGAGCCTTGTCATTCTGCAGCTGCTGCCTGCTCTCCTCCATACAGACAGACAGCATCTGCAGAACTACAAGGCTCAGCATACTCCATCCAGGACTGTATGCAGGAGTTTTTTGACTCCAAAAAAATTATGTGGGCTTCGCCATGTTTTTGTATGCTAGCCAGGTACAGCAGGCAGCTACGGGCTGCCCCCAACCCCCAGCTGCCTATTTTTACCCGGCTGGGAACCAAAAATATAGGGAAGCCCTTTTTTCATGAATTATTTCATGAATTTCATGAAATAATTAAAAAACAAATGACGTGGGCTTCGCCATATTTTTCTATGCTAGCCAGATACAGCAGGCACCTACGGGCTGCCCCCAACCCCCAGCTGACTATTTGTACCCGGCTGGGAACCAAAAATATAGGGAAGCCCTTTTTTCATGAATTATTTCATGAATTTCATGAAATAATTAAAAAACAAATAACGTGGGCTTCGCCATATTTTTGTATGCTAGCCAGGTAGAGCAGGCACCTACAGGCTGCCCCCAACCCCCAGCTGCCTATTTGTACCCGGCTGGGAACCAAAAATATAGGGAAGCCCTTTTTTAATTAATTATTTCATGAATTTTATGAAATAATTAAAAAACAAATGACGTGGGCTTCGCCATAATTTTATGTCCAGCCAGGTACAACTAGGCAGCTGGGGATTGTAATCCCCAGCACAGATTGGCCCGAGCTTTCTGGGCCCCTCTTCTGTGAATTGCAGTCTGCAGCCGCCCCAGAAAAGGGCGCTTTCATAGACGCGCCATCTTCTGGCACTGTATCCAACTCTTCCAGCTGCTCTGGTGACGGGTGGCTTTCTGGGTAATAACGGGGTTAGGGCTAGCTGTATATTATCAACTGGCCCTAAGCCCGAAATTCATGGTGTCACGCCAATATTAGACATGGCCACCATGAATTTCTAGTACCGATGAAAAAAACCACAACACAAAGAAAAATATTTTTATTATAAATAAAACACAACACAATTAGTGACTCCATCTTTATTGAAATAAAGAAGCCCCCTCCGCAGTAATCCTGGGTCAAGGATCCTGCGCCGTCCAATCCGGATCTAATATTATCTGATCGGTTTGCTGGAAGGCAAAGCGATCAGATGATGTGTCAGGTTCAAGGGCCTGAATCACATGACACAGCAGCTGATTGTATAAACGGCTTTTATACAATCAGCTGATGCATCAGTACAAAAAAAAACAAACTACACACTTCAGTGCAGACTCCTGTCCGACGGCATCAGCTGATAGTTTAGCCGGCCGGGCGGTAAAAAACCGGCCTGACCGCACGACTTATAGTGTCAGCTAATTCCGTCAGGTGACCGCATCAGCTGATCATCACCAGGTCTGAGAAAGAGAGAGAGAGAAAGAAGAGAGAGAGAAAGAGAGAGAGAGAAAGAAGAGAGAGAGAAAGAGAGAAAGAAGAGAGAGAAAGAGAGAAAGAAGAGAGAAAGAAGAGAGAGAGAGAAAGAGAGAAAGGAGAGAAACAGAGAAAGAAGAGAGAGAAAGAGAGAGAGAGAAAGAAAAAGAAGAGAGAGAGAGAAAGTGAGAAAGAAGAGAGAGAGAAAGAGGAGAAAGAAGAGAGAGCGGAAGAAGAGAGAGAAAGAGGAGAAAGAAGAGAAAGAAGAGAAAGCAAGGAGAGCGTGAAAGGAGAGAAAGAAAGGAGAGAGAGAAAGAAGAGAAAGAGAGCAAGAGAAAGAAAGGAGTGAGAGAAAGGAGAGAGAGAGAGAGAGAGAGAGAGGGAGAGAGAGCGAGAGAGAGAAAGCTCACAGCTGATGTCCGGCTCCTCCCCTCAGTGCATAATTAAATTATAATTATAAATATATTATAAATATATTATAACTATAATTTAAAAAAAAAAATTCTTTACTAGGACTGGAACTCATGCCCTCATGCTTCATAGGCGAGCATTCTATCCACTCAGCTACTGCCTCTTATGATAAAGGTGATTCACTTGATTGCTAAGTGGAGCTGATAGAGCACTCGTGTTCTGTAGCAGAGCTGACAGTGTTGTGTGGATTACGTCGGTCCTGGAGGGGTATTGGAGGATTTTAATAAAATGCTGAAACAGGGTGTTTTTTTGTCTTTTATTCCAAATAAAGGATTTTTTCACGGTGTGTGTTTATTTGCTTTCACTTTATAAATAGATAATAATTATAATTTAAAAATAAAAAAAAAAATTTTGTACCAGGACTAGAACTCACGACGCTACTTATGCAAGCGCTCTATCCCCTAGTTTACTGTTTCTAATAATAAAGATAGGCAGATTTGGTAATCTTGACTTCTGCATTGCTGAAGTCTCTGCTGGCCACGCGATTCACTTCATTGCTGCGTGGAGCTGATAACTAAGAGCACTCGTGTTCTGTAGCAGAGCTGACAGCGTCGTGTTGATTACGTCGGACCTGGAGGGGTATTGGAGGATTTTAATAAAATGCTGAAACGGTGTTTTTTTGTCTTTTATTCCAAATAATGGATTTTTCGCGGTGTGTGTTTCTTTACTTTCACTTTAAGTTTAATCATGGACGGTATCTTGGGAAGACGCCTGGCATGATAAAACTCATTATTCCCCCGATTGCCACCGCACCAGGGCAACTCGGGATGAGCTGGGTAGAGTCCCCCAGGACAGTCGCATCTAATGTGAGTCTGATTCAGGCCCTGATGACCATGCGTCTGAGCATAATGTACACCCTCATTCCCAAACTGTAACACCTGTTGGTGGAGACAATGAGGCATACTGATGACGATGAGACGCAGATACCTGATTGGGATGGCAACTTAACTATTCATTTAGGACAGGAGAAAGTTAGGTCTGAGGGCAAGGGAAGTGCAAACACAACGCTTGATGATGAAGTTCTGGATCCCATTTACTGTCAACCCACATTCACGCACTCGAGGAGGTCAGCAGATACGGTGGAGGAGGATGCGACTGATGACGAAGTTACCTTGTGCCTTCCTGGACAGAATAGGAGTACTGGAACACGTCAACAACTGCATCCTCAGCCACAACTCTGCCTCTGAGCACAAGTCGGGGTGGCTCTGCAGGTCGTATGGGCTCTAAGCCTTGCCTAGCCTGGTCCTTTTTTGACATCGCAAAGGATCTCCCAAATCATGTGATATGTAAGATTTGTCGCCAATCTATAAGTAGAGGCCAAAAGCTCACTAGTTTGACAACTTCTTCCATGAATCGTCACATGAATTACAAGCAAAAGTCCCAGTGGGAAGCTCACTGTGCTACAATGCGTCCTATCAGAGCGGGCCAACCACCGTCTGCCCCTTCAAGTGCATCCGCACGCTCTTCATCTTCTATGACTGTGGGGACAGCTGTCACACATGTTTTTCAACGCAGACCATCCATTTCTTTAACCGCAACAGGCAGTTTGCTTGGCAGGTTGTCAGTTGTTTTGGAAGGGGAAACAAGTGCTGGTGTAGAGCTCTCTCAGACATCAAGAGCACCAACTTTGGATGAAGGCAACATCATGTCTCCGCCTGCACTTTCCTTACAGACCTGCAGTTTTCCAGGAACACCCTACTCAACACCGTCTCCCCACAGCAGCCAGATCTCGGTCCCTCAGATGTGGACAAATAAAAGGCCATTTCCTCCGAGTCATGACAAAGCTAAGAGGTTGACTTTCACCCTCTGTAAGCTCTTTTGCTACCGAAATGCTGCCTTTCCGCCTGGTGGACACAGAGGATTTTCGAGACCTTATGTCTGTCGCAGTGCCCCAGTACCAGATGCCCAGTCACCACTACTTCTCCAAGAAAAGTGTGCCTGCGCTACACCAGCATGTCGCACACAACATCACCGCTTCCTTGAGAAACTCTGTGTGTGACAGGGTGCATTTCACCACTGATACTTGGACCAGTAAGCATGGACAGGGGCATTACATGTCGGTGACTGCACACTGGGTAACTATGGTGAGAGATGGAGAAGGGTCTGCTGAACAAGTCTTGCCATCCCCACGACTTTTGCGTGAATCCTCTCTATGTAGATGTTCCTCCACTGCTTCTGCCTCCTCAACCTCGTCTAGGTCCTCCACCTCCGCCCCAAGCCTGCCTGGTCAGGCCACCCGCATTGTAACTGTGCACAAGCAATCCTGCACACCTCCTTATTATGCTGGCAGCAGAGCTCAACGGCATCAGGCGGTCTTTACGTGAAAATGTCTGGGAAATAAGAGTCATACAGCTGAGGAGTTGTAAGCTCTGTGGTCCGAGTTTCGTAAATAGTTGTCTCCACTCAACCTACAGCCTGGGAAGGCCGTGTGCGACAAGGCTGCAAACCTGGGTGCGGCCCTTCGCCTGGGCAAGGTGACACATGTGCCTTGTATGGCTCACGTGTTGAACCTTGTTGTCCAGCAATTTTTAACCCACTATCCCAGCCTAGATGTGCTTCTGCACAGGGCACGGTCACTCTTTGCTCACTTCCGCCGTTCAACCGTCGCAGCTGACCCACTTGCATCGCTCCAGAAGTCTTTTGGCCTGCCGGTTCACCGCCTGAAATGCGATGTGGTGACACACTGGAATTCGACTCTCCACATGTTGCAGCGACTGTGGCAGCACCATCGAGCCCTGGTGCAATAGGTTATGACGTATAGCCTGGGCCAACGAGATGCAGAGGTGGGGCAGATCACGCTGCCAGAGTGGTCTCAGATCAAGGACCTATGCACCCTTCTGCACAGTTTCGACATAGCGACGAATATGTTTAGCGCTGACAATGCCATTATCAGCATGACAATTCCAGTCATTTACATGCTGGAGCACACGCTAAACACTATTCGGAGTCAGGGGGTGAGACAAGAGGAAGGGGAGGAAGTACAGGAGAATTCATATGCACAAGGGATACCAACATTTACAAGGTCCAGACGTTCAGCATCACCAAGGCGGCAGGCATGGGACGGTGGGTGAGAGGGATTAACAAGAGCGCATGGTAGCAGCCAAAATGTTGAGGAAGGTGCAGGAGACCAGGAAGAAATGGAGGACAAACTCTCGATGGCTATAGAAGACTCATTGGATGAGGGAGACCTTGGTCAAATTTCGGTTGAACGAGGTTGGGGGGAGATGTCAGAGGAAGAAAGCACTCTTATTACCTCGCCGCCACAAACACAGTGAGGACTTGACACATGAACGCCTTCTTGCTGCACTACCTACAACATGACCCTCTGATTCTCCGAATTAGAAGCGATGATGACTACTGGGTTGCCACACTATTAGATTCCCGGTACAAGTCCAAATTTGGCAAAATAATTTCAGCCATAGAAAAGGACGCACGTATGCAGGAGTATCAGCAGAAGCTGTTACTCAAACTTAGCTCGGCTTTTCCACCAAACCCCAGTGTTGCACAGAGTGAGTCTCCCAGTTGTAACTTGACAAGCATGGGACTGGCTCGTCATTAACAGTCAAACTGTACCTGCAACACCATATCTGGTGCTGGTAACAGCAATTTTATAGAATCGTTTCACATTTTTTTTTGACCATCCAATGCAAGGCCACAAGAGACAAGAAGTCTGACACATAGTCAATGGCTGGAGAGGATGATACAGGGATATCTCCAAATGTCCAGCATTGTCTCTGAACGTGTCTTCAGTGCTGCTGGGTGTGGGCTGGCAGATAAGCGCATGTGTCTGTCCAGTGACAATGTGGACAGACTAACGTTCATAAAGATGAACAAGTCATGGATCAGCAAGGACTTTACTACCCCTGTGTCATCCTGGGGAGAGTAAAGGCTGGCGTATTTTTGACTGTGCTTGATGCAAATCTACCTGTCAAGTTTGCAACTGGCGCACAAGTAATTCCACTGAAGTGGTGTCTGTGGGGCCCAATTTTTGGAAAAAAAGGGAGACTCTGCTTGGAGTACCCTTGCTGTGTTTATTAACAATGAGCCCAGATGAACAAGTCATGGTTCAGCAAGGACTTTGCTACCTTCCCCGGTGTCATCCTGGGGACAGTTAAGGCTGGCGTATTTTTGAATGTGCCTGATGAAAATCAACCTGTCCAGTTTGCAACTGGGGCACAAGTGGTGGCACTGAAGTTGTGGTGTGTGTGACCCAATTTTTGGAAAAAAGGGAGACTCTGCTTGGAGTACCCTTGCTGTGTTTTTAACAATGAGTCAAGATGAACAAGTCATGGTTCAGCAAGGACTTTGCTACCTACCCCGGTGTCATCCTGGGGACAGTTAAGGCTGGCGTATTTTTGAATGTGCTTGATGCAAATCAACCTGTCCAGATTGCAACTGGGGCACAAGTGATGCCACTGAAGTTGTGGTGTGTGTGGCTTAATTTTTGGATAAAAGGGAGACTCTGCTTGGAGTACCCTTGATGTGTTTTTAACAATGAGTCAAGATGAACAAATCATGATTCAGCAAGGACTTTGCTACCTACCCCGGTGTCATCCTGGGGACAGTTAAGGCTGGCGTATTTTTTAATGTGTTTGATGCAAATCAACCTGTCCAGTTTGCAACTGGGGCACAAGTGATGCCACTGAAGTTGTGGTGTGTGTAGCCCAATTTTTGGAAGCTTGGAGTACCCTTGATGTGTTTTTAACAATGAGTCAAGATGAACAAGTCATGGTTCAGCAAGTACTTGGCTACCTACCCCGGTGTCATCCTGGGGACAGTTAAGGCTGGCGTATTTTTGAATGAGCTTGATGCAAATCAACCTGTCCAGTCTGCAACTGGGGCACAAGTGATGCCATTGAAGTTGTGGTGTGTGTGGCCCAATTTTTGGAAAAAAGGAATACGCTGCTTGGAGTATCCTTGATGTGTTTTTAACAATGAGTCAAGATGAACAAGTCATGGTTCAGCAAGGACTTTGCTACCTACACCGGTGTCATCCTGGGGACAGTTAAGTCTGGCGTATTTTGGAATGTGCTTGATGCAAATCTACCTGTCCAATTTGCAACTGGGGCACAAGTGATGCCACTGAAGTTGTGGTGTGTGTGGCCCAATTTTTGGATAAAAGGGAGACTCTGCTTGGAGTACCCTTGATGTGTTTTACATGATTTTAGAAGGACATGAAATGCCTATATCTGTGTCTCCGCCTCTTTTTCCTCATCCAGCTGCTTTGTTTTTGCATGAGTATATGTCCTTGTCACTTTCCAATGTGTTTGTGGTGTCTTTGGAGTTGTTTGTCACCTTTTAGACACCTTTGAAGGTGGTTTCTATGTGTTTTTATGTGTTTGTGTTTTGTTTTAAATGGGGTTCGAGAGGTTCGTCGAACGGTTCGTCCAACCGAACTCGAACGCGACCTCCGTTCGACAAACCGAACCGAACTTGAGCCTTTAGGGGGTGGCTCATCTCTAGTCATAAGGTCTTATTCATGAATCATGTCTTTGACCATGCCCTCTGCCGTGCTAAACACAAGTTCCGATAGTACAGCTTTCGCAGGGCAGGCTAGCACCTTCAAAGCCATAAACAGACAGCTAAGTCCATGGTTCCACTTTGGAGACCCAGAAGGTAGATGAGTTAAATGAGGCAGATCGTATCAGATGTTGGTGCTGCATATTGTGGCATGCTTAGAAAGTTGTTCTACATTTTGGCCAAGCTAACGCTCCTTTACGAGGTGGTGGCGATGGCCAAGGTGAATTGGAGATTTCCTCCTTCTTCTCTGCCCTCTGCTTCCACTGAGCTCCCACTGTCAGTTGGCAACATCATCAGTAGTGTGTTTACCAGAGTTTGCTTGTATTCCCACATTTTCAAATACCGCTCCAGTTACAGGCTGTAAAAAAACTTATAAAATTACAAATTAATTATTATATATTAAAAATAGAGATCAAAAACCATGGAGAATATATAAAGTATCACCATGTGTGCATCTATATCTATATCGTATGTTGTCCTTGTAGCGGGGTCGAGTGAGGGACTGTGTATGGCTGGGGCCACACGGGCACTACTGCGATCCACTTGCATGAGACTCGGCTCGTGCTGGCAGTACAGCAGAGCCGAGTGTCATGCCTGTGTCCTTGCAACTGAGGTCCGTTCGTGCGAGCAGACCTCAGCTGCGGGGGGCGGGCCGGCACTCAGGAGGGGAGGGGGGATTTCTCTCCCTCTCTCCTGCGTAGCCTGCTATTGCCATTCTCGCACTGCACTAGCAGTACACCGGTGTACTGCGAGTGCAGTGCGATTTTTCTCTCGCCCCATTCACTTGAATGGGTGCGAGAGAAAGAGACTCAGCTTACAATCGCAGCATGCTGCGATTGTTTTCTCGGTCCGATTAGGGCTGAGAAAATAATCGCCCATGTGCGCTGACACACAGGCTAGAATTGGTCCGAGGGGAATGCGATGTTTTATCGCACTCCACTCGCACCGATTTTCTCGCCGTGTGGCTTAGCCCTTAGGGTATTCCTCTCTCTGCATACTCTGCATATTCAGAAAATAGGCTTTGATGGGTAACTCTGCAAACAGGCTCTGTGAGGGTACTTTGAAAACAGGCTCTGTGGGGGTACTCTGCACCAGGTTCTGTGGGGGGAATCTGCACCAGGCTCTTTGGGAGTACTCTGAAAACAGGCTCTGTGGGGACACTCTGAAAACAGGCTTTCTGGGGAAAATCTAAAAAGGCTCTGTGGGGGTATGCTCTGTGAGGGCAGACTGTACCAGGCTCTGTGGCAGTACCCTGAAAAAAAGCTCTGTGGAAGTACTCTGCACCAGGCTCTATAGGAACACTCTGCACCAGTCTCTGTGAGAGTACTGTGAAAACAGACCTTGTGAGGGTACTGTGAAAACAGCCATTGTGAGGGTACTCTGAAAAAAAGCTCTGTGGGGGTACTCTGAAAATAGGCTTTGTGAGGGTACTCTGAAAAAAACGCTCTGTGGGGTTACTCTGAACCATCCTCTTTAGGGCTACTCTGAAGACAGGCTCTATGGGGCATTCTGAAAGCAGGCTCAGTGAAGGCAAACTACATTCAGTCAGTGTAATAATCTGCTGAGTAGTGATGAGCGAGTATGCTTGTTACTACTCGGTACTCGCACGAGTATCACTGTACTCGGGCTACTCGGCGGGGACCGAGTAATCTCGCGATACTCGTGCTGTACTCGTGGTCTTCATCCCTGCATGTTGGCGCTCTTTTGAGAGCCAGCCCTCATGCAGGGATTGGCTGGCAGACCACTGCAATGCCAAAGCCCTGTTAGTTGTGGAATTGCAGTGATTGGCTGGCCAGCACAGCGTGACCGAGCCTTTATACCGGCGGGCGCGCTGTGCTCTGCACACAGCCATCCAGACAGTCAGTGCAGGGAGAGTGTTGCTGCTTCAGGGAAAGGTTTGCGGCCCTTTATAGTTATTTCCGTAGCAGGGCTGCAAACAGTGTGACCAGAAGTCCTTCTCAGGACTATTATAGTTGTATACAGGCAGGCAAGGTATAGAAAGGTCGGAGTACAGTAGCAGAGTCCTTCTCAGGACTATTGTTGCTGTATACAGGCAGGGTATAGCCAGGTCGGAATACAGGCTAGTGACCAGAAGAGTCCTTGTCAGGACTATTGTAGCAGTATACAGGCAGGCAGGCAGACAGGCAGGGTATATAGCCATTCCTAGTGGTGACCGTATACCAGCCTTCATCATATCTGGGGCTGGTGTACACAGTCTAAAACAGTTCTGATAGCGTCAGACTTCTCAGCAATTGTCGCTTCTAAAAACCTGTTAGGTTCTTAGTGCGTCCGTGCTTGCATTTAAAAACCGCACGTGTGTGCCTGTCGGTGGCAGCGTACAGGTGCATGTTTTGCACAAACTATTATATAACGCACAAGTCTAGTGAATAATACACGTCAGTCAGCAGTGTCTGATAGTGTCAGACTTCTCAGTAATTGTCGCTCCTAAAAACCTGTTAGTTTCTTAGTGCGTCCGTGCTTGCATTTAAAAACCGCACGTGTGTGCCTGTCGGTGGCAGCGTACAGGTGCACGTTTTGCACAAACTAGTATATAGCGCACAAGTCTAGTGTATAATACACGTCAGTCAGCAGTGTCTGATAGTGTCAGAGTTCTCAGTAATTGTCGCTCCTAAAAACCTGTTAGGTTCTTAGTGCATCCGTTCTTGCATTTAAAAACCGCACGTGTGTGCCTGTCGGTGGCAGCGTACAGGTGCACGTTTTGCACAAACTATTATATAACGCACAAGTCTAGTGAATAATACACGTCAGTCAGCAGTGTCTGATAGTGTCAGACTTCTCAGTAATTGTCGCTCCTAAAAACCTGTTAGGTTCTTAGTGCGTCCGTGCTTGCATTTAAAAACCGCACGTGTGTGCCTGTCGGTGGCAGCGTACAGGTGCACGTTTTGCACAAACTATTATATAACGCACAAGTCTAGTGAATAATACACGTCAGTCAGCAGTGTCTGATAGTGTCAGCCTTCTCAGTAATTGTCGCTCCTAAAAACCTGTTAGGTTCTTAGTGCGTCCGTGCTTGCATTTAAAAACCGCACGTGTGTGCCTGTCGGTGGCAGCGTACAGGTGCACGTTTTGCACAAACTATTATATAACGCACAAGTCTAGTGAATAATACACGTCAGTCAGCAGTGTCTGATAGTGTCAGACTTCTCAGTAATTGTCGCTCCTAAAAACCTGTTAGTTTCTTAGTGCGTCCGTGCTTGCATTTAAAAACCGCACGTGTGTGCCTGTCGGTGGCAGCGTACAGGTGCACGTTTTGCACAAACTAGTATATAGCGCACAAGTCTAGTGTATAATACACGTCAGTCAGCAGTGTCTGATAGTGTCAGAGTTCTCAGTAATTGTCGCTCCTAAAAACCTGTTAGGTTCTTAGTGCGTCCGTTCTTGCATTTAAAAACCGCACGTGTGTGCCTGTCGGTGGCAGCGTACAGGTGCACGTTTTGCACAAACTATTATATAACGCACAAGTCTAGTGAATAATACACGTCAGTCAGCAGTGTCTGATAGTGTCAGACTTCTCAGTAATTGTCGCTCCTAAAAACCTGTTAGGTTCTTAGTGCGTCCGTGCTTGCATTTAAAAACCGCACGTGTGTGCCTGTCGGTGGCAGCGTACAGGTGCACGTTTTGCACAAACTATTATATAACGCACAAGTCTAGTGAATAATACACGTCAGTCAGCAGTGTCTGATAGTGTCAGCCTTCTCAGTAATTGTCGCTCCTAAAAACCTGTTAGGTTCTTAGTGCATCCGTGCTTGCATTTAAAAACCGCACGTGTGTGCCTGTCGGTGGCAGCGTACAGGTGCACGTTTTGCACAAACTATTATATAACGCACAAGTCTAGTGAATAATACACGTCAGTCAGCAGTGTCTGATAGTGTCAGACTTCTCAGTAATTGTCGCTCCTAAAAACCTGTTAGGTTCTTAGTGCGTCCGTGCTTGCATTTAAAAACCGCACGTGTGTGCCTGTCGGTGGCAGCGTACAGGTGCACTTGTGTGTGTTTTTACCAAACTATTATATAACGCACAAGTGTAGTGTATAATACACGTCAGTCAGCAGTGGCTGATAGTGTCAGAGTTCTCATTAATTTTTGCTCCTAAAACCTGTTAGGTTCTTAGTGCGTCCGTGCTTGCATTTAAAAAACGCACGTGTGTGCCTGTCGGTGGCAGCGTACAGGTGCACTTGTGTGCGTTTTGCACAAACTTGGATATAACGCACAAGTCTAGTGAATACACGTCAGCACAGCATTGCAAAATGCGCAAGGGCGTTGGCAACGAACAAGGAAGTGGACGTGATGGTGGTGCAGGCAGAGGCCGAGGTCGTGGGCAAGTTCTAATTTCGCCACAACAAAGGGCCACATCTAGTCGCTCGCACGTCCTGTCCCAAATTCTTGGGGACCGCAGCAGTACACCGCTCTTGAACCAAGACCAGTGTCAACAGGTTGTTAGTTGGATAGCGGATAATGCTTCCAGTCAGATTGGCACCACCACAAACACTTTGTCTTCCACACGGTCAAGTGTCAGTAGCCGTGATACTGCACCGCACATTTCAGAACTTGATCCTCCTTCCTACCACAAGGCTGAGTACACATCCTCGGACATTACTGATCCCACACTTAGACACTCGGAAGAGCTGTTCACGTTTCCATTCGCACATTCTGGCCTCTCGCCAGCTCATGTTGAAGTGGGTCATGAGGAGATCGTATGTACAGATGCCCAAATATTTGAGCAGCCACGTTCTCACGAAGTTGGCAACGTGTCTCAACAAGGGGTGGACGATGATGAGACACAATTGTCAGGAAGTCAGGAGGAGGAGCAGGGTGCGGAAGAGGAAGACGACGTGGTGGATGATCCAGTAACTGACCCAACCTGGCAGGAGGATATGCAGAGCGAGGACAGCAGTGCACAGGGGGAGGGAGGCGTAGCATCCCAACAGGCAGTAAGAAGCAGGGTGGTGGCTGTAGGCAGAAGTCAGGCAACCGTTCCCCGGAACAACAACACGACACAAGGTGCCTGTACAAATGTTAGGTCTTCCCAAGTCTGGCAGTTTTTTAAGTTGGCTCCAGATGATTCTAAAAAGGCCATTTGCAACACCTGCCATGCCAGCATCAGCAGGGGTACCAAAACTAGCAGCCTGACCACCACCAGCATGATCAGGCACATGTCAGCCAAGCACCCGACTTTGTGGGAAATACAACAGAGTCGAGGAGCAGTGCTTGCTGATGTCACTGCTACGTCTTCGCTTGTTGTGCATGCGAGCCAATCCCCTGTCCATGCTGCCTGCGAACAAGCCTCCTCCGGTCCTGCACCTGCAGTTGCCTACACAGAAATAACACCATCATCAAGCACGTCCTTGTCCCAGCGCAGCGTTCAGTTATCCATTCAGCAAACCTTTGAACACAGGCGCAAATACACTGCCAACGCCCCACATGCCACAGTTCTAAATGCTAACATTTCGCGACTGCTTGCGCTGGAAATGTTGCCTTTTAGGCTGGTGGAGACAGAAGCATTCCGCGACCTGATGGCGGCAGCTGTCCCACGTTACTCGGTCCCCAGCCGCCACTATTTCTCCCGGTGTGCCGTCCCCGCATTGCATAACCACGTGTCACAAAACATCACACGTGCCCTGAACAACGCTGTTTCACCCAAAGTCCACCTAACCACAGACACGTGGACAAGTGCTTGTGGGCAAGGCCGCTACATCTCGTTGACGGCACACTGGGTTAATATTGTGGAAGCTGGGACCCAGTCTGAGCGAGGGACGGAACACGTCCTTCCCACACCAAGGTTTGCAGGCCCTACCTCAGTCAGGGTTTCACCCACACTCTACAGCTCCGGAATGTCATGCTCTTCAGCCTCCTCCTCCTCCGGCGCATCCTCATCCACTTTACCCTCCACACCAGTCCCAAGCTGGAAGCACTGCAGCACTGCCTCGGCGAAGCGGCAACAGGCTGTGCTGAAGCTAATCTGCATAGGTGACAAACCCCACAATGCAGAAGAGGTGTGGACAGCTCTGAAACAGCAGGCAGATCACTGGCTCACACCTCTGAACCTAAAGCCAGGAAAGGTCGTGTGTGACAATGGCCGGAACCTGGTGGCGGCTTTGAGGCGAGGCCAGCTGACACATGTTCCATGCGTGGCCCATGTGCTCAACCTCGTGGTTCAGCGGTTTCTAAAGTCATACCCAGAGCTGTCTGATCTGCTGGTAAAAGTTCGCCGCCTGTCTGCACATTTTCGAAAGTCACCTACTGCTTCAGCTGGCCTTGCCAGCTTTCAGCGCCGTTTGCATCTTCCGGCTCACAGACTGGTGTGTGATGTCCCCACGCGTTGGAATTCCACTCTGCACATGTTGGTCAGGATATGTGAGCAGAAGAGGGCAGTTGTTGAGTACCTGCATCACCTAAGCCGTCGGGAAAAACTCCACACATAACACCTGAGGAGTGGAGATGGATGTCCGACCTATGTACCATCCTCCAAAACTTTGAGGACTCCACCAAGATGGTGAGTGGTGATGACGCCATTATTAGCGTCACCATACCACTTCTCTGCCTTCTAAAACGGTCTCTGCTCAAAAACAAACATGATGCATTGCAGGCGGAGCGCGATGAGTTGGAGCAAGAAACAGTAGTGGGTGTGGGTGATAACACACAGCCCAGCCTCGTCTCATCACAACGTGCAGTGGAGGACTATGACGAGGAGGAGGATGAAGACATGGAGCAACTCTCCGGCCAAATTGAGGATATGACATGCACACCAGTCATATCCTCGGTTCAACATGGCTGGCCAGAGGACAGGGTAGATGAGGAGGAGGAGGAGGAGGACAGCATGTTCAGTCATCATGTTGGTCAGGATACTGAAGTACTGGCTGTTAAGAGTCTGGCGCACATGGCTGACTTTATGGTAAGCTGCCTGTCTCGTGTCCCTCGCGTTAAGAACATCTTGGCCAACAATCATTACTGATTGGTAACACTGTTAGACCCACGCTACAAGGAGAACTTTATGTCTCTTATTCCCGAGGCGGAGAGGTCAGCCAAAATGCAGCAGTTCCGGAAGGCCATAGTCACGGAAGTAGGCAAAGCATTCCCCTCACAAAACGCTAGCGGCATAGGTCAGGAATCAGTGGACAACCAAGGCGTACAGCCGAGAGGGGCACAAGTCCAATCCGCCAGAGGTAGGGGAACAGTCTTTAAGATGTGGGACAGTTATCTCAGCCCCTCACGTACCACAGCCCCTGAGGTGCGGGTAGTGCCACAAGAAATCCTAAGTTTGCCCAGATGCTCAAGGAGTACCTTGCAGATCGAACAACTGTACTCCGACATTCCTCTGTGCCTTACAATTATTGGGTATCCAAGGTGGACACGTGGCATGAATTGGCTCTCTACGCCTTGGAAGTCCTGGCCTGCCCTGCCGCTAGCGTTTTGTCAGAGCGTGTTTTTAGTGCCGCACGTGGCATCATTACAGATAAACGCACCCGCCTGTCAACTGAAAATGCTGACAGGCTGACTCTGATCAAGATGAACAAGGGTTGGATTGGGCCAGACTTCACCACACCACCAGCAAATGAGAGCGGAATTTAAAGTTTGTAACGGGAATTTGCCATGTACCTCCACTCACCCATGGGTACACACTTCTGGACTTTGGATAATCGCTGGACTGCTCCTCCTTCTCCTCAAGCGCCACCATGATGACCGTTACAATAGTTAGGCCTTTGTTTCAGGTATACCCCCAGTGGTAAATTTTTTCCCCCATTCTTTCAGAATGGACATTACAACGACAGGAGACCCGCTCCTTTGCAATGGGAACAATGTTTTGAGGCCCTCATGCACGTCTCTATCCAGGGACAATGTGGAGCCTCCCAATTTTTGGCTGCCCTGCCTAAGGGCTATACTACAATAGACCCACTTCCTGACAATGGACACTTCAGGTTTACAGGCCCTCATGCACGTTTCTATCCAGGGACAATGTGGAGCCTCCCAATTTTTGGCTGCCCTGCCAAAGGGCTATACTAAAATAGACCCACTTCCTGACAATGGACACTTCAGGTTTACAGGCCCTCATGCACGTCTCTATCCAGGGACAACGTGGAGCCTCCCAATTTTTGGCTGCCCTGCCAAAGGGCTATACTACAATAGACCCACTTCCTTACAATGGGCACTTCAGGGTTACAGGCCCTCATGCACATCTCTATCAAGGGACAACGTGGAGCCTCCCAATTTTTGGCTGCCCCACCAAAAGGCTATACTACAATAGACCCACTTCCTCAAAATGGGCACATTAGACTCAAGAGGCCTTCATGTACGTCTCTTCTCAGGGACATCGAAGTGCCACACAATGTTTTCACGTAAAATCTTTCATGTAATCTCCAAAAGTAACATACACCAGCTCTATCTCACTCTTGGGTATGTGCCCTTAACATTTCCGCCATGAAAATTCATTTTAGTGTCATTTTGGAAGGTTTTCTGGTGAGTCCGTAAAAATGGCGTAAAACGCAGACAAAATTGTTCACAGCTGTGACTTTTGAGTGATAAATGCTTCAAGGGGTCTTCCCCATGCTGTTGCCATGTCATTTGAGCACTCTTCTGAGACTTTTGTGACATTTTTAGGGTTTCTACATGCTGCCGGGGGTCATTTCATAAAAATACTCGGGTCTCCCATAGGATAACATTGGGCTTGGTGCTCGGGCCGAGTACACGAGTATCTTGGGATGCTCGGCCCAAGCCTCGAGCACCCGAGCTTTTTAGTACTCGCTCATCACTACTGCTGAGCACTCTCTCTGTATACAGGCCGTGTAATACTCTTCACTTTTTGAGGTGAAGAAAATGAGGAGAGCATGAAATAGAGGATGTTACTGTGGGGGTGCTGCTGGTGGTGGTGGAGCTGCCGTAGGGAGAGGACGTGGTTAATTTGTGGCTGATTTGCACCAAAATGAAACACCTTCCTCTGGTGGATGCAGGTGACAGGATGTTCTGCATAATTTCATAGGCACAAGTACCACTGTTCAAATGGTGAGACCAGAACAAGTAGAGGCGATGTCACGCTTGCCGCCGGGGATGGAACCGCAGCGAGCAAAATTAGATCCTCTAGACCATAGGGAGTCCCCGGGCCTACCCTTTAGTGGGGGTAAAGACCGGGACTGTGGCAGCTGACCCCCAGGGCAGAGGTGGACACAGGAGTAGACAGTCAAAAGTGTAAACAGGGACCATCAGGGTAGCTTGAGGCAGACAGCACATTCAGGACAGACAGGCAGAGTCACTAACACCAACAGGGCAGGACAGACATGCAGTCACTAGCACCAAGAGGGTAGTACAGAAAGGCAGAGTCACTAGCAAGGCTGGGACTTCTGGGATGATGGAGACAGATAGCACTGCCAGGACAGACAGGCAGAGTCTCTGGCAAGGCAGATAGCAGGGCCAGGATGGACACAGTCACTAGTACCAACAAAGCAGGACGGACTGGTACCACATTCAGTCAGAACAGGACTGGAACCAGGTACCAACAGGGCAGGAGGGGCTGAAACAAGGTACAGGCAGGACAAAACTGGAACCAGGTGCCAACAGGTAAGGACAGGCTGGAACCAGGTACAGGCAAGATAGGACTGAAAGGTAACAGGCAAAGGCAGGAAAGAACAGACAGGGCAGACACGAGTACCTGACAACTAGCTAGACAGAACAAAACTGACTAACTCTGAACAGAAAGAGTTGATCAGCGGTGATGACGCAATCATCACCACTTTTATGCTTTTTTGAAAAACGCTTCAGGCAATGATGAGTTTCGTGGTGACATAGGAAAAAGAGAAGTAGGAAAAGGGACCATTCACATGATTATCAGGCCAGTTTTCCACACATGGCTTGAAGGGTGGGTTCCTGTACAAACATCAGCCACGTACAGAACTGTCCAGCCATGGGACAACTTTGGAGGATGAGGAGGAGTTGGAGCAGGAACCATGTTCATAGAAGGGCGGCTCTCAAAGCAGACAACAGGCATCACTGGAGTGTGTCTGGGGGATACAGAGGACACAGACTTTACACCTTCCACCAAGGACACCTTGTCCTTGCCTCTGGGTAACCTGGCGTACATGAGCAAATGTATGCTGCTGTGCCTGCGTAACGATCTCAGACATTACCTGGATTGTTACCAGTGCTGATTACTGAGTAGCCAAGCTGCTGGATCCCTGCTACAAGAACAACATGCCATCCTTATTTTCCTCACTGGAGAGGGATTGGAAAATGCAGGAATATAAGCAAACGCTGGTAGACGCACTACTGACAGTGTTCTCACATGACAGCAGGGGCTCAGTAGAAGTATAATCCAGAGGAGGAGTAAGTCGCTAATGCAGCTGGACCACTGGCATGACCTCGGAAGGAAAGGTTAGCCTGGCTGAAATGTGGAAAAATGTCCTTAGCTTGCCAAAACATGCGGCACCACCATCTCACACAGTCCGTATGAGCAGGAGGCAGCATTTCAACAACATGGTGGAAGAGTGTGTGTCACACATTTCCATGTACTGAGTAATGATTCTGCCCTATTTAACTTCTGGGTCTCCAAATAGGAAACATGGCCTGAGCTTGACCTTTCCACCTTGGAGGTGCTGGCCTGTCTTGCGGCAAGTGTACTGTTGGAACTTACGTATATTGATCTCAGACAGGTGAATCTGCCTGTTCACAGCCAATGTGGGCAAGCTTACATTCATTAAAATGAACCAGGCGTAGCTTTCACAAGACTTGTCTGTACCTTTGGCTGACTAAAGTAGACTGGCTCCATCAAAATGGTGACAAAGATGTATCTACATAGTAAAGCTGGCTGTGAGTGTGCCTTTAAATGGAAAAGATGCAATAAATAGGTTGCATCAGTTTTATTTTATAGCAGACAGTAAAGGCTTTTAAACAAGGTGTCTATTGAGAAATATAATTTTTAAAGCCTTTTTCATTTAGTGTTTAACAAATCTGGCTTGGTAAAGCTTTTCTGAACTTCTTGGTCCTTGAAGTCATTAGTCTATAAAAGCAATGAAGACTGAAAATACGACTGTAATCTGAACAAATCTAATGCACGTTGTAGTTAGTTAGCAACAAGTTGATATCTGTATAATTTATACAATGCCTACTTTTTATATGAGGTTTGTATATATACATTTTCCACTTTATAAAAAGTTTTCAACTTTCTAAAAGTATTTCATTGATAATTTTAGTGGATTTATCAAAAGAATATGCTGCTCTATTTAAGGTCAGTATAAAAACATAATAGATCTGCTAGACTACTTAATCAAGCTTGAAAATATTGTGCAGTAATAGAGGCAAAGACAAAATACAGCAGTCTCCTATGTGGTAAAGAGTTTGCTATATTCATGAGCCCAATGCTTTAGCCAATTCATTCTAGCTCTCCTAATCCTAAAATAATTGAAAGAAAATAAATGCATCAGCCTACTGTATATACAGAGGAATAATCAAACATTGTTGATAAAGTATAACTACACTGAAAATTCACTTTATATAACCTAATATATTACTGCAATAAAGATAACGTAATATATGGATACATTTATAGAACAAAAGGGCAATGATGTTTTATTTAGTTATATATTATTCATTCTTCATAAAAAGAGAACTCTACTGACCAGTCATAATTACTATTATACTCGTAATTGTATTAATTTTATTTAGGAGTTTTGTATTTTTTAACAATGATTTTAGATGAAGCACTCCAGAATGTTATATGAACCTTTTGATGTCCAGTTTCATATATTAAGCACAGATCACATATTTCATAGTGTAAATTTATAATACACAACTGATGGGGAAAGCTATCATTCAAAATACAAAACCATAAAAAATATTGATGTACGGATGGCCACTCAAGGTTTAAGCACTCTACAGAAGTCCTTGGTTATTAAATTGTCAGTTTCAGCTTGATGGATTGCTTATAAATTTATTGGTAGTCTTCTGTGGTTGACGTCATATGAGGATATAAAATGTTCATTATTATATTTTTTGTTTTTTTTAAACACTGATTTGAAGGGTCTTTTCCTGTCTGTTTTTTTTTTTACAAGAAAGAACTCCCCAGTCTCCAAACTGCCTGGTTGCTGTGAAGGTGCGGATTCCTCCTTGAGTGAAAGTTTAGACTAGTAGCATACTTATTAGTAATCCTGCTGGCCTGAACTATAAAAATCCTGATAAGGGCTCAGCAGTTGGGTTGAGCAAACCTAAACCATAAAGTTTGGTATTCATACTAGACACCTAGTGTCCGGTGCTCAATCTGAACATGGACTTCTCCCAAAAGTCCGTGGTCAAGTTTGGAGTTTTATGCTGAATAAAGTTTGTTGAAAGGCTTTATTGCAGCCAATCAACAAATTTGACGGCTCTGGGCACTTCTGCAGCCATCACATCATGGGTGACGCTGCCATTTTGCTCTGACTAGCATAGGGACAGGACATTTATAGAGTGAGGGAAAGTGTTAGGTTACTCCCCTAATTCCTCTTTCTGCAAACTTATAAACAGGCTTTGTGTGGCCACTCTACACCATGATCTGTGGGGGTACTCTTAAAAAAAAGCTCTGTATGGCTACTGCATCAGGCCCTGTGGAAGTACTCTTAATAAATGGTCTGTTTGGGTAATCTTAATAAAGCGTCTGTGTGGCCACTTGCACCATGCCCTGTGGGGGTACTCTTAAAAAGGGTCTGTGGGGTACTCTGAAAACTAGCTCTGTAGGCAAACTCTTACAAAAAGGTCTGTGTGGTAACTCTGCACCAGACTTTGTGAGGGTACTCTTAAAAAAAGAGTCTGTGAGGAGAATTTTAATAAAGGCTCTGTAGGGGCACTCTTAAAAAAAAAGCCTGTGCGGCTACTGTGTACCTGGCTCTTTGGGGGTACACTGAGGGTCCTTCTGCTATCTCTTGGTCTCTTCCTCTCCCTCCCAAGCAACAGGGCAACCTGGCTCCCTGTAAATAGAGGATATGACACAGCACCATCACCAGCTGTGACACCAAACATTTCCACACCATCCCTTGGAAGCATTCAGCTATCCATCCACAAAACACTGGAAAGAAACAGGAAGTTGCCTCATAGCAACTAATGAGCCCTGGTCCTGAATAGCAGCATTTCTTAATTCCTGGCCTTTGAAATGCTGCCATTCCAGCTGGTGGAAATGGCCACTTTTAAAAAACTTATAGTGGTGGTTATCCCACAGTACATGGTTCCCAGCCGCCACTACTTTTCCAGCCGAGCCATCCCTGCCCTGCACAAAGAAGTTGAAGATAAAATTACGAGTGAACTGTACAATGCCATCAGTGGCATCGTCCACATTACTACCAATACGTGGGTATGTAAGGACGGGCAGGGACGTTATTTCTCTGTAATTTCCCACTGAACAAATGTAGTTGTGGCTGGGCATAAAGCGGAAAGCATTTGGGAACATGTCCTACAACCACTGAGAACTACTGGATATTTCTCTTTCTCTGCTGTCTTCTCCACTTACTCTGCTTCCTCCACTACCTCAGCATAACACCTGCACGACCCACTTCAGCACAGCCAGGGGGAAACGACAGCAAGCTCTTCTGAAATGCATTTGATTGCGGGAAAAATTCCACATTGTGCAGAAACTAGGAATGGAAATCAAAGAACAGACTGATGAGTGGTTGGTGCTGCTGAAGCTCAATCCCAGCCTGGTGGTGTGCAATAATGGATGAAATCTCATAGCAGCTCCGGGCCTAGCCAGTTTGACACATATCTTTTGCCTGGTGCATATGCTTAATTTGGTGGGGTAGCGATTCATCGGAGGGAGGGTTCCTGTACCAACAGCCACCAGCTACACAACTGTCTAGCCCAAGGTCAAGTTTTGAGGCGGAGAAGGAACTGAGTCCACAGCAGGGTGGCATTCAAAGCAGCACATGGGCATCATTGCAGCATGGTTGGGGGAATACAGATAACACAGATGATACAGCTCTCACTTTCTCACTGAGGACAGTTTGTCATGGC